>NC_047508.1:8042340-8286962 GCF_902827115.2 Pseudochaenichthys georgianus
ACTTCGTTACTTACTAAAATCATTCATAATCAAACCTCAACAAACACCTGCAAAGAACACATGCTAAGGTGAAGCTAACGCACAGCTATTTGTTGTTTGTGTATATCACGTAGTCTGTTCTTCTTCTCTGTTTTCCGGTTGTTGCCTGTTTTGAATGACAAATACACACTACCGCCGCCTGCTGGTAAGGAGAGTCATTGCCACTCACGCATGCGCAGTTCGTACGTGCTCGGCTGAAGTCTTTGCGGTGTCTCCAGTCTGGTTCCAGTGCAACACATGGCCAACACGCAGGAGAACACGCCGACGCAACAGCGTGAGCAGAGATAGACTGCGCAAAATATACAGATAGCAGGAGACAGAGGACAGCCACGGTCAGATAGCAGGAGACAGAGGACAGCCACGGTCAGATAGCAGGAGAGGACAGCCACGGTCAGATAGGAAAACATTCAGGATCTGGATCAGTCTTATGCAACAATGGAAACTGAACTAAAGAGAACATTTGAAACTTTAGCAGTCGGCGTGATCTGCCTGCAGGGAGGGGCGGGCCGGCCCTGCGAGTAAAGTAACGAGTAAAGTAACGAGTAAAGTAACGAGTTACTTTATGTAGAGAGTAACGAAGTAGTGTAATATATTACTTTTTTAAAAAGTAATATGTAATATGTAATATATTACTTTTTTTTAGTAACGACCCCATCTCTGCCCACTACTAATACATATCAAAATGACAGAAACAATTACAGGAAACATTGACACAAAAAACAAGATCATGACAGATAATGAAAAAAGCAAGGGGCTCTGAAGAAAAAATAGGTCCCCTGTCCCTGCCAGGATAAAGGACAATAGTTGCGATAGAGACTAGTAACGTGTAGGTCAGGGGTGTCAAACTCAATTTCATTGCGGGCCACATTCGCATAAAGGTTGCACTCAAAGGGCCGGTTGTAACTATATAAATATATAATATATATTTAAAATAATGTATTATATTACATTATTGCCTCTGAATTGGATTATTATTGGATAGGATAATAACTTCGTAATTAACTACGTCTGAAAGCAGAAGTCCAGGGCAAATAATTGCAAGTCTCTTCAGTGCGCATGTCACAAAACGAGATGCATTGTGGGACATGTAGTTTATGGGCAACCTGCTTCTGTAATGTAACCGTATAATAAACGTAATATATTCTTTGCAAGCTCTTGCGGGGCCACATGAAATGAAGTCGCGGGCCGGATTTGGCCCCCGGGCCTTGAGTTTGAGACCCCTGGTGTAGGTGTTCAGGCGTAAGGGTAAGGTCAGAGCACACTTCTACACCAAAATAGGCAAGTATAGACAGCAGCAAACAATTATTATTGGGTGTCTTTTCAACACTTCCACAAGCTGAGAAGCACATTGTGAGAGTTAAAACACAATTTTTACAGAGGGAAATGTTACATATTTTCTTCTCTTGCAGAACACCGCTTTTGTTCTGTACTCCAAAAATATTGCTTTTTTGATGTTGTCTCTTTTAAAAGTTGATTTTAAAATCCTTGTTCCAGTTTACAAAGCTCTTAATGCCCTGACACCCTTTTAATTAACTATTCTCTATTTTATGTCCCTGTGGTAGCAACCTGATCTCACCAGAATGCGTGACTCCACCACGACTCCTTAACACCGCATTGCGTGGTGGACTCACGAACTTTGTTACATTTACGTGTCTGCACCACGCAAACAACCCCAATGTAAAGTGAATGAGGCTCCTTTGTCGTGGTGCACACACGCATTTCTACAACGTCCTGCAGTGAGCTTTTATTCTATAAAACGTTTTTAAAATCTACTTTATAGCTTGTAGTAACTCACGGGAGGCTTCTTTTATTTTATTTGTATTCATAATTATTTTCATTTTTCGTCAGAATGTATTATGGTGCATTAGTTACGAATTTTTGTTCTCAAAAAACAGTGCATTGTGTGTAATACAACTGTGATTCTTATTAGATTAGTTCGTTTTTAAGGAAGGCCAGAGCTTCAGCTGTGTCAAATAGATTGTTCCCTTTTAGTTAACGTTTTTTAAAAGAACATTATATTCCGATTTGATCCTGTCCCCTTTATTGTATTACGGAGAGCAATGTGAGCGTCCATTCCCATTGGATAACGGAGGATTTTACCCCGGAAGTAAGTATTCTCCTTACTGTCGATTGATTTTACAGTGATATCTGCACTACTCATCAACTCAAAAACACCAGATTATCCTTGTTGATTACACAACATTGGTTGGTTTAAGTTGTGTACAATACTTTTGTAATTTTCCCCTTCGATTCGGAGAAACAAATATTTGTTCAGTTTAGGATGGCCGAAGACACTACACTACCCAGAATCCTCAGCTATTGTTCCGCGTTGCGTCAAGCTCTGTGATTGGTTGACCTCCAACTGCATTCCATATGAAAAAAACGTTTCGTAAAAGATAAATCATACTTTATTCAGCAGTGCTTGATTTACTCTTTGAAAGTCATCACATGAATGCATTGTAAATATTACACATCTGTCGTAGTTCTTTATTTATCTACAGAGATCTGGCCTCAAAATAGACCGGAAACTATTCTTTTACCGTTCTGTTTTAATTTCACAATAAAGTTAGTAGTAATAATTTGTTTTGATATTATTGTTTTTTATTAACTACTAGACCGCTGGGACATGTTAAGACCATCTTTTCTGTGTTGCTGTGGGGTTTTTCCATCGCTTTTGTGTTACAATAACAGAATATATCCGTCGTAAACTAAACCAGAAACAGCAGTATATTTTATTTTGTTAACACTGTAAACTTGACAGCTTTTTAACCCATACCTCCTACTGGTTAAAGCCCGTTATTACACGTTTAGAGTAATATTGAAATCTTGAAAAGGGATGTCTAAAATAGCAATTATATACAGTTTTTAATTAAATATTTGTAGAGAATAACGAGTAATGTACTTTATAGGGATTTGCAGATAAATATTTAGTCTTCTCAAGCACCAACAATCATTAGATTACATTACATTGCATTTAGCTGACGCTTTTATCCAAAGCGACTTACAATAAGTGCGTTCGACCAACAAAATACAAGCTTGAAGAAAACAGAATCATATAAGTACATCAGGTTTCATAGAGCCAAAACATTTCAAGTGCTACTCAACTGGCTTTAGATAAGCCAGTCCTCCAATCAAATATCTCACCTGATTGTTGGCACTTGATAATCACCTTCCCTGAATTTTACTCAGGTCACAGGTGTAACTAAAGTCTGCTTTAAGGGTTGTTTATATTTCACATCATTAATCAGAATCTGTAAAGTAACTAAAATAAATGTAGTGGAGTAAAAATACCAGGTTAACCTTAAAGAAAGCCCTCAGGATTATAAAAGACCCCCATCGCCCCAGCCACAAACTGTTCTGTCTGCTGCCGTCTGGCACAACAGCCGCATTCTAGGAGAGGATGTGGCTGTTGTGGAGACTACAAGTACCTGGGAGTGCACTTATGGGCTGAACTGGAGGATCAACACTGACACTGTGTACAAGAAGGGGATGAGCAGACTCTATTTTCTGAGGAAGCTGAGATCCTTCCACGTGTGCAGCAAGATGCTGGAGATCTTCTAGTCTGTTGTGGCCAGTGCACTCTTCTTTGCTGCGGTCTGCTGGGGGGGCAGCATCAGAGCCGGTGACACCAGCAGGATCAATAAACCGATCAGGAAAGCTGGGTCTCTCATCGGCATCAAGCTGGACCCCTTTGAAGCTGTGGTGGAGAGGAGGACACTGAACAGGCTGTTGTCCATCATGGATAACCCCACCCATCCTCTCCACCTGCAGCTAGACAGTCAACGGAGCTCCTTCTCCAACAGACTGCTGCAGCTCCGCTGTCACAAGGACCGATACAGGAACACATTCCTGCCCACTGCAATAACTCTGTCCAATAAATCACCTCTGGCTGGAAGAGAACTCTCTGCTCCATAGTTTCTCTAATACAACCTTGCTGTATATATGTTTACACATATATAATCTGTTCAATATTTGATATTCCATATTCCATTGTCATATATTTTTGAATATGTATATTTGCATATATAATATCAACATGTATATTTTCTATTTCAACATGTATATTTTCTATTTTCTTTTTTTTCTATTCTTGTTTATTTGTAGTTTTGTTTTATTGTAAAATGCCTTGTCTTTTATGCTGCTGCAACAAAAACAATTTCCCAAATTGGGATCAATAAAGTACCATCTTATCTTATCTTATCTTACATCCGGACTAAAACCACCAGACTCAGGGACAGTTTCATCCCACAGGCCATAAGACTATTAAACACCTGAACTTTGAAATAACATCCATAACATTCATCTGGCTGCTACTTAGAAATGATTTCTCTAATATATCATATATTCCAATCCCTTGTATAGACTCTTATTGCACTATTTGACTTTTTACTATTTTTCTTTTTGTATTGACTTGCACTATTTTTTCTGTGTATCTGTTTTATTGTGTTGCACTGTTGGAGGAGGGGGGGGGGGGGGGGGGGGGTAGGAGACGTTCGATTCCTGTTTTGAATAGTGTGCTGTCGATGGGTTTCATTCCATTTCAAAATGCTGTTTGTTGCTCAGCGTAAACTTTGCGCACTGCCACTCCAACATCCAATCACAGAGCTTGAGGACAAATCACGGGGTTTTTCAAGCAAAGCACATGGTGTAGTCCCAAACGATAGCTGAGGATTCTGGGTAGTGTAGTGTCTTCGGCCATCCTAAACTGAACACATATTTGTTTCTCCGAATCGAGGGGGGAAAATTACAAAAGCATTGTACACAATTTAAACCAATCAATGTTGTGTAATCAACAAGGATAATCTGGTGTTTTTGAGTTGATGAGTAGTGCAGATAGCACTGTAAAATCAATCGACAGTACAGAGAATACTTACTTCCGGGTGTAAAATCCTCCGTTATCCAATGGGAATGGACGCTCACATTGCTCTCCGTAATACAATAAAGGGGACAGGATCAAATCGGAATATAATGTTCTTTTAAAAAACGTTAACTAAAGGGAACAATCTATTGGACACAGCTGAAGCTAAACTAATTTAATAAAAATCACAGTTGTATTACACACAATGCACTGTTTTTTGAGAACAAAAAAATCGTAAATAATGCACCATAATACATTCTGACGAAAAATAAAAATGATTATGAATACAAATAAAATAAAAGAAGCCTCCCGTGAGTTACTACAAGCTATAAAGTAGATTTTAAAAAAGTTTTATAGAATAAAAGCTCACTGCAGGACGTTGTAGAAATGCGTGTGTGCACCACGACAAAAGAGCCTCATTCACTTTACATTGGGGTTGTTTGCGTGGTGCAGACACGTAAATGTAACAAAGTTCGTGAGTCCACCACGCAATGCGGTGTTAAGGAGTCGTGGTGGAGTCACGCATTCTGGTGAGATCAGGTTGTGTGTTAGCCTTAAAGTTCCCAACAGCAGGTTTTTTTCATAATTCTAAAATCCCCAAAAATAAAATTGGGTAAGCGACTTTAATGAACCATTCTTCCTATATAGGGATGTTCTCCCTTTGAGCTGTTATTTGGTAGGAAGCCCCGGGTGTTTTGGACCTAGTTAAGGACAACTGGGAGGAGGGTCCAAGCACCAGTAAAAACGAAATACAGTACTTTATGGACCTGCGAGCAAAACTCCACTCACTGGGGCAGATATCAAGGGAGAATTTGCTCCAGGCTCAGGAACGTCAGCAGCGCCTGTACAACAGAGGGTCGAAACTGAGACAATTTTCACCGGGAGATAAAGTGCTTGTATTACTCCCATCCTCTAGCTCTAAACTACTCGCCAAGTGGCAAGGACCCTTCGTGGTTACACGACGAGTGGGGGACATAGATTATGAGGTGGTGCGTGCAGGGTGGGAGCAACACAGATTTACCACCTTAACCTCCTGAAAGCATGGAGGGAGGTGGCGTCTGATTCTCTGGCCACCACGCTGATGGAGAGAGATGAGTTGGGACCGGAGGTCATTAAAAGCAACAAATTATCCCCGGTCTGTTGTGGCGACAATCTCTCACTGGGCCAGAGAGCAGACGGTGCTTCGTTGCAAAGGCAGTTTGCCGACGTGTTCTCCCCGCTGCCAAGGCGAAACCTCTCTCATACACCACTGCATAGAAACGCCCCCGGGCGTGGCCATTCGTTCACGGCCCTATCGGCTGCGTGAACACAAGAGGACAATTGTTCAGGC
The DNA here is from genome assembly GCF_902827115.2 of Pseudochaenichthys georgianus. Taxonomy (NCBI): domain Eukaryota; kingdom Metazoa; phylum Chordata; class Actinopteri; order Perciformes; family Channichthyidae; genus Pseudochaenichthys; species Pseudochaenichthys georgianus. The sequence continues at coordinate 8,048,568 of NC_047508.1, forward strand.
GGAGCTTCAGGCTATACTAGAGATGGGAGTGATAGAAGAGTCCACCAGTGACTGGTGTTGCCCCGTCGTGCTGGTACGTAAGTCCGACGGGTCAATCCGGTTTTGTGTGGACTACCGCAGGGTGAATGAGGTGTCCAAATTCGATGCTTATCCCATGCCCCGGGTCGACGAACTCCTGGATCGGCTAGGCACTGCTCGCTTTTACACGACGCTGGATTTAACCAAGGGCTATTGGCAGATTCCCCTTTCTCCAGAGTCTAAGGAAAAAACTGCCTTCTCCACTCCGTATGGTTTGTACCAATTTATCACACTTCCTTTCAGGTTTTTCGGAGCTCCAGCCACCTTCCAGCGGCTCATGGACCGGGTGCTGCGTCCCCACTCTGCATATGCTGCTGCTTACTTGGATGATGTCATCATTCACAGTGAGACATGGGAGCAGCATATGCAGCAGGTGGGGGCAGTGCTCAAGTCCCTGAGGCAGAGGGGGCTCATGGCCAACCCGAAGAAGTGTGCAGTTGGACGGAGGGAGGTACGGTATCTGGGGTACCACTTGGGCGGCGGGCAGGTGCGGCCACAGATAGAGAAAACAACCGCCATTTCAGCCTGTCTGGTACCCAAGAGGAAAAAATAGGTCAGGAGGTACATGGGGCTGGCCGGCTACTACAGGCGATTCATCCCATCCTTTTCGGAGCTGACCAGTCCCCTGACCGACCTGACCCGAAAGGGTGCTTCAGATCCGGTCCAGTGGACGGAGCGGTGTCAGCTGGCATTGGAGAGGGTTAAAAAAGCCCTCTGTGGTAAGCCGCTTCTGTATTCTCCTGACTTCTCTCTCCCTTTTGTGTTGCAGACCGACGCCTCGAACAGTGGGGTGGGGGCCGTTTTGTCCCAGCAAGTAGAGGGGGTCGACCGCCCCGTATTGCACATTAGCCGTAAGCTCGCCCAGAGGGAGGTGAACTATAGTACGGTGGAAAAGGAGGGCCTCGCCATACGGCCTGAGTCGGGCGGTGGAGGTATGTGGCAGCGGGGTGTGGTGAGGGCGCCAGCTGCTGGAGTGAAGGGAGTGGCACGGCCAGAGGCCAGACAGCTGATCGGAATCAGGTAATCAGTGACTGAATAAAAGCATGTCGTAACCTGGTTCTGGTCTGTCTTGCAGTAGGCGGGATCCTGGAAGGTCGCCAAAGGACCTGTGAAGGTTCCCACACGGGCAACGTTTTGAGACCTGTGTTGTGTACTTGGTTTCGGTGCTAATAAACGCCTGTGTTCAACCTAAACCCTGCTCTTTCCGTCCCTCTTTGAACCCTGTGTGAGCGGAGAGGCTCACAGTGACCATTAAGCTACTTCTTGCAACAATCTATCAGGGCATCTATTGTTAAAAGATGATGTCATAATATATTACATTAAATTACATGTTACTTGTTAGACGCTTTTATCCAAAGCGACTTACATACTCAATACTGTGGGCAATCCCCACAGCAGCAATTTGGGGTGAAGTGTTTTGCCCAGGGACACAACGACATGCGGACTGCAGTGGCGTTTGAACCTGTGCCCCCCCTGATCCGAACACCAACGCACTAGACCACTACACCACACGCCTCCCACATATATGTATTCATAATTGCATTTTGTGCCAGAGCAGACATGCATTACACTTGATCTAAGCGCTTGAACATTACAAATAAAATGTAGATAATTAACTTATACTTTGGCCGGTAAAACATGCAGTCACTTAAAGCCTGTGACACGAGTTTCCCCCATCATCCAAACCCATCAATTTGAGTAAATATTGTCCCCTTGAAAACCGTTACTGAACTGGTTTTGGATATTTGTACTTTGATAACCATTAATCTGCCCTTCAATGTTGACCATTTCCTGGATCTTCTCGGGGATTCTTCAAGTCCCGCCAAATGATGGGTGACGTCATTGCGGGCACAGCGCTCCAGCTGCACCGTTCAGGATCCCAGCTTCTGCATGTAAACGCACGATGGCGCACACAGCAGCAAGCTCAGACAGCGATGACAGTTTAATTTTGAACGTGTCTGAGAGCTCATATGAGGCTGAAGGATCGGTTTATGTTGTATCTGTTAGAAGTTTAGGAATTAGGTGCGTCAATATGGGCGATCATATGGTCATGTAGCCAGTGGTGGAATGGGACTAAAAATCATCCCGGGACTCTCGACCGGCCCACTTCGGTACCGCTAGTAAATTGTCAACGGGGGGAGTGGGGATGTCAGGGGCGGCGGGTGCTGTAGATAGTAAATGTAAATATGTAAATATTTGTGTCACTGCATCCTGGTAAAATACAAATATAATGTATAATGTGTGTGTCTTTAACATTAGCGCTGCTAGCCACCTGTGCCCTGTACTACGAAGCCAGCTCAACAGACCCTGGATATGTTTGAGTAGCAAACAAACTAACAACAACAAACTAACAAACGAGATCTCGCTAAGCGGTCCTACGACGCTGGTTATCAACTCGGTAAATCAAGCCAGGGTTTCTCTCTCCAGCCGAGAGCACGTTCACGTCTAAGACACGAGTGGATCTGACTTTAATTACATTTGACTCGAGTGTTTCGTCAACATAATGTGTTGCTTAAAATAATACTTCTGCATACAGTATGTGACACTGTAAGTGTTGCACGGCCAGATGAGGCTGGAGAAGCTGACCCAGATAAGGAAATATATGATATATTATGATATTATATGATCGATGATCTGATTGATGATGTAATATGAATGATAAGTGCGACACGTCGGCGTCTTCTCTGCATACGGCAGTTTAAACTGTATTTCTTTTATCCTGTAATATGACTTGAGAGATTTAAACTCCGCACACTGAGTTGATCTCTTTTCTATAGACGCCGGAGTCGGGCAGCGTCAGGTAAAAGAAGTTATTTAGCCTTCCCAAACCTGAGCCTCACGCGCCGCCTATGGGGGATGTGCTAGTGACTTATCCGACCGGCCCACTTCGGTACCGGCGCATCGGGATTCGTCCCGATGGCCAGTCCGCCACTGCACCCAGCCCACGTAAACTGTCAACGGGGGGAGCCTCGCTGCGGGGAAACGGTGGACCTAGTGTCCCGATCGGAGTGGGAATAATAATAATCCGTGCATTTTATCCATTAATTTCCCCAACATTGTGGTAAAAAAACACACGTTTAATCCATGTTGGTGTACTACAACTACAAAAAGCATCGGTTTTTTTTCTCATCAGGAAATGCAGACCGGCACAAACGATTTTTAATCATCATTCTCACGATCATTTAATGTATCATATGTTCGCCGAATTGACATGAAAGCACTAATAAATGTAGTTTCATCCACTTGAGTTTACAACTACAAAAATAATCGATTTGTTTTTATATCACATCCTACGGGAGGAAATTCAGCTACCGATTTTTAATCCTAATGTAATCATCATCTTCACCACGATCATTTATGTTTATGTCGCCGAATTGACATGAAAGCACTGACACATATGAATATACTGTAGTCAACTTCATTAAAACGTTATTAACGTGCCTAAACTCAGTAATTCACCATTTCTACGCATGACAACACACTTTGTCCGTGTTTGGCTCTCTCGCCGCGTTCCCGCATTGACGTCACTTCCGGCTTCCCCCAAAACTTCAAAATGAGTCGAAGGAATTTCCCCGCGATGTTCGAAATTATTGATATTTAATGGAACGGTATCGCTTTTTAGCGACTAGTAGCCCAATATTTCATTGCACAACAGTTGTTGGGATGCTGTCACAGGCTCTTTAAAGGGCCCATGTCATGCTTTATTACCCGTCCCCTTGTGTGTTATGAAGGTTTTTATGTATGTAAACGGTCTGCAGAGTCAAAAACCCTCAAAGTACACCCTGTAGCAAGTAAAACTCTAACACAGTCTATGCTGCCCCAAAACGCCTCGTTGGAGATTTCTCATTTTCCATTGTTTACTTCCTGGGTACTCTGACGTGGGGATACCCAGAGGCCACACCCTCTGCCAGCCTTTCACGAAACAAAGCTTCCCAAACCTTTCAGCGATTCATGCCGGATATGTACAGCGTAGGGCACTGAAGAACGATGCTGTTCCTCCGCAGACCCATGCTCACAGCGTTATAAACCTTTTTCTTACTCAATATCAAGCTACACTTACTTCGGCTGTGAGTGTTTGTGTGTGCTCAGGATGAATGTAGCTTGTTCTCGCTGTATCACCGACACGGAAGCCTGTCTGCTCCTCGCAGCAGCTCACAGCAGCTGCGAGCAGCAACGAGCCTCTCAACGTCCCGACCAATCAGAGCACACTGGACTCACAGGAAGGAGGGAGGGGGCAGGAGCTCCAACAAGCCACTTAGGACAGAGAGTGAATACCGGTGAATACACATACTTTACAGAGATGCTGTATGAGAAACCAATGTGAGTTTGGAAAATTGCACAGTATAAATCTATTTTAGTATATGATCAGTAGAAATTCCATGACCTTTAAGAAGAAATATGCAAATAGTGTCTCTGTTGTCTGTTAGTTTCATTAGCTGGTTATGGTACACATAGCACACAGAGCATAGACTGACATTTCTCTAATGTATAACTCCGAAAGGATTTGCTGTCTCTTCGATCACAGCACTCCCAGTAAAGTGCTACTTGTGGGAGCTCACTTGCATGGAGGATATGCAGGAAACCACACCCTGCTAACGAGCAAATGATTAATTCAAGGTAAAACAAACAATCAGCAGGGAATACAGATCACTGAAGTGTGCTGATCATCCAGGTGTCCATTGATCCCTGTTGAGACTTTCAGCTGGAGAACATCACAGAACAGATGTTTCTTTAGTTTTCAGAAATTAGACGGAAAAGCATTGTTACAGCGATGTTTTTGTGGAGCTATTGTAGCACACGAAAACCCTTTTTGAAAAACGGATATTGCATCTGAAAGGGGGACGTATGACAAAAGTGACTGCTTGTTCTGAAATGCACATTCATGGGAATCTTAGCAGCCATGGGATTTCTTGAGCTACACCATAATGTTAAAATATCCTTACATGGAAAACTGAGAGTGGCTAATTACTTTCCCTTGAATTCTATTCAACTCCCTTTCAATTAATGTTTGTGCAAAAAATATTTTTCTATGTTAAATCTCAAAGATCCTTCACATTTAAAAATAAGTAAAAAGCATTTAAACTAGCAAAGTCATAAGATCCAGGTAAGTCTTAGGGTCAGACTTGAAGAGTTGGGTTTTAATGGTTTGTTAAAGAATGATAGAGTGGTTAGCTGCGTGATCTGATTGGGGAAGATGCAGTGACTGAGAAAGCCCTGTCACCACAGGTCCAGAGCTTGGTCCTGGTTAATAAATTAACCTGAGGCAACGAGTAGGGATGATATTTGTGTATGAGGTATTGGTAGGGGCCCAGCTTTTTAAGACTTTGTAGGGGTTAAGTAATATTTGATGAGGTTTGGGGATGAGGTTTTGGCAGTCGGTGGAGTCAAAGATGGTTCTGAGGTTGTACACCTGAGTGGTTGTTAAATTAGTTGGTGAGTATGAACTGGGAAGAGATGGTGAGGTAATAAGGGCTAATTACCAGGATTTCTGATTTGTTGCAGTTCTGATAAATCCGTAATTTGTGGAAGTGAGGTAAAGTTGAGTGTCATCGGCATTGCAGTGGATGTAGATGCCATGTTGGCAAAGGATTTTTCTGGGCTGAACAATATACAGGATGAAGAACAGGGGGCCGAGGACTGAACCCTGGGGGACACCATGAGATACTGGAGCGAGGGAGGTTGGATTTTTGTTCTTTGTTTGAGCAATATCAAGACAGGAGGAAAGTGCATAATTTAAAGTATTTAGTATTTAGATAAATATTGAAGGCATTCAGATAAGTCAGAAGAGAAAGTAGGGTTTGGTCTTGGGAGGGCCATAAATAACAGAACTGAGGGCTGGGACCAGTTTTAAGGCAGTAAAACAGCAGTCTTCTATCTTCCCTTTCATCATAAGCCATGCATACTTTAAAAAAAAATGCTATATATACTAATTAGCACTGAGACCTGAAAGTCCAAGCCTTGACTCAGATAAAAAAAAATGTTCTTGACTTCTCTATCCTTTACAGTTATAGACTATAATTATATTTGTAATGCTTAAACATTAGCTGTTCTAATTCTGAATTACTCTGTATAGGAAACAGCACTGAAATGGACCAGGATTGGTGGGATGGATTTATACATATCTTCTCAATGGCGTTAGTATTTACCCTTCGGCAGCAATGAAGTTATTATGAGAAATGTACTTGCCCTGCCACCCCATTTTTGGAGCTGTAGTTTTATCCCACTTCCTCACCTCACAGCTTACATTATTAGGCAATATAAGGTAGAGAAGAAGAAGGGATGAAGGGATGTATGTGCAAGCGGATTTGTGAGGCCTGTGAGCACAGGGATGAGAAGAAGGTTGAGATGAGCTGAGACATGTCATACACAGAGAGAGCAGGTACAGGGGGCAATACTACCTGGTCCCCACCAGGGGGCGCTGGTGACTGGGGCTGTGTCCATGGAGGAGAACGGAGGCCTGTGACGTCACAAGTCGTGGCACGCACAGTGATTGGCTCTGAAGCAGGAAGAGCTCTAGGTCTTCTTGTTGTTGCCGGTGTGCTGCTGAAGGCTTTATATAGATTGAACAGTCTTGCCTTGTTGTCGTTGCGATGGAAATGAATGCCGTGTTCTTTCAGGACATGTTGAAGTTGGATGACTGTCCACTTCCCGATTTCCAGCTCTGTTTCGGAATGCAGATTCGTCCGGGAGGCGTGTCGAGTGCACCGCGGTGAATGGCCGGGGGCTGTGAATGAGGCACGTTGCCGGCGGTGGAAGGATTGGTGCTGGCTATGCCTGTTGTGGACCCGATTTGTTGCCCTCACTGGCGAAGGAGACGAAGCCTGGGATCTATCTGGAGTTGGAGGTATTTAGTTGGGGGAGCTTGGGTGGAAGTGACGGCTGGTGTGTGGGACTGACGAGCGCAAGCGGCTCCGTTCGGATAATTGGCTCTGATCCGACTGCTGTGCCGTGGGTGGCGGATAACCGGTGTCTAAGAGATCTTCGTCTGACTCTGGCGGGTTGATCAGCAATTCGGGATCCATGGTGAGTTTAAGCTTGTAATACTTAGCGTTTAGAGATTAACTGTGACGACGCGTGGCGTGAATCGCGGTCTGCCTGTCTGTCTGTCTCTGAGATAATAGATCGGGCGGTTGCCGGATGTTTGGCCGGATATATATATAGAGTTGGCCGTGAGAGATGGGGTTGAGGCGTGGCCATGCTCCTGAACCAAGGTTAACAAATGAACTTCATTTGTTTGTATCTCCCAACTGTAGGTGTTTAAGGCGGTTTTAACTTGTAACCAAATAAGTGCAGCAATTTTGGTGCTATGAGAAGGGCCATGTTTAATTTAATTTCATATTGTTCTGCCCTTGTACAGTTCAGTAAGAGTAGGATGAGTGTTTGTAGGGCAGTCTCAGGTTTGAAGAAGACCAGCCCAGGGATCCAGGATGGTAAAAGTTTCTCTTTTGTTACTTTTGTTACTTTTCTGTTTTCTGGTACTTTTTTGTTTTCCTACAGATGTAGCGCTTCGTTTCAGACGCCTACCCGTGCGGGTCCGTGATCGGCACGGGGTGGGCCCCTGCTGAAAAGGAAAACCCCCCGCAGGACTTGAAACGCCCCCTTGATAAATACATTTAATTATAATTAAACCAGCTGCAATGGATCATGGATCCACCAGGGGGAGCCGTGAAAAGCTGCCACACTGGAACTCATGTGAAATAAACAGCTGATCTACAGGTATCTGATATAGCGGATATTTGTTAAGATCCATATGTCACGGATAGGATCATATTCCATGCTAAATAAGAGACATGTAATCATTTACTAAACATCACCATGTTTTTATTTAACAAAATAATGTTTAATTCACGTTGGCGTAAGTACAAAACCATCGCTATGCTATTGTTTCATGCCTTAACCCAAGAACGCACATATTTGTTTTTGGCCAGCTTTCAAGTCCAGACCATGTATCCAATGGCTGCGTTATGGCTCCTGATGCTGTAGATAAACAACAAGGTGCATTCTCTTTCATCAGCTGGAATGGCAAAGGCCTAAATAATATGGTGAAACGGAGTAAAATATTTGCCCATTTAAAATCATTGAAGCCTGATGTGAATGAATATTAACTCCCAAAAGAGACTAAGATGCAGTTGGATTGGACAAGTATATCGTTCACGTTTTGATTACAAAACCAGGGGCACAGCAATTTTAATTAAAAAGGAGATACCTTTTGAATTCTCTGAAATAATATCTGATCCCAACTGTAGATACAGTATAGTGTTGCAGTTGGCAGGCTGTTTAATACTCCTTCAATATTGGCTAACATCTATGGACCGAATTGGGATGACTCACAGTTGTTCATAAACTTCTTTTCAGCTCTCCCTGACCTCAATACCTATAGATTGGTATTGGGTGGTGACTTTAACTGCGTTCTTCATGCCCACCTTGACAGATCTAACCCTAGACCTAATAGTACCCTGTCAACATCTGCGATAGCTATAGATTCCTTCCTGCGCTCCTGTTATCAAGCACAAGTACGGGCACGAGCAACAAATAAAACAGGCAATGATCAAAAAATGTACTGACTGCAGTGATGTACCTGAACGCGTTCAATGAACGATCGTTCATGAACGCGTTCATATTTTGGGCGAACGTGAACTGAACGTACTGTATTTCCGCTAGATGAACGTAATTGAGAACGCGTTCATTCTCAGCGCTGTATAACGGCGTTCAAAAGTGCGTTCATTCTCAGCACTGTATTATAACGGCGTTCAAAAGTGTGCCAGATTGCATATGCCTTTCAGCCGAAAACCCAGTTAAAACACACGGTAAACAGGCTTCAAAATAATGCGGAAAACCACCCAATCTGGCAACAGCAAGCTGCCTGTGACGCGTACGCGCCTGTCACCCCTGGCTGTCGCACTAAAATATAAATATACTAAATATATCAGACTCCTCACAACAAACAATGTGGAACCGCGGAACCGGCGAGCATTGAATTAATTAATTAATTAATTAGTATGGATGAAGCCGAGAGCAGCTGCAGCAGCACTTGCTCAGAGTGAGACTCTACGGCAGTGGTGGGGAACTTCCGGCCTCCGTCCGTATACGGCCCGCGAGGTAATTTATAAACACACGCAAAAAATAAAAAAATGAAAGAAATCTAGACCGCAAACAAATTAAACAAGCTAGTGCCTGTTTTTCCTGGCCACGGTCAGGGTCCTTGAACACAACACGAGCCTAACGTGTCATCACGTGGTATATGTCTCGACTGACAGGGGTGCAGTTCTGACGGAGAGCACCAGAACGCCACTCCAGCACTTCAGAAATTGCAGTACCGATAAGTCCATACACATGCCGCAGTTTCTGCGTGTCTGTGTCTTTAGTTGAAAGCCCAATGGCGATCTGCTCATCTGTCATACAGTCAATAACTGTGTTGTTATCATTAGCATCTGGTTAGCTAGCTATGCTAACGAATATAAGAAGCTTTGTCTACAACCAGTGAGGTAAAGGCACATCTTTATATCATCATTATAGTTATAAAAAAAACAAGAGAATAAAGTAAACAGGTATAAAATACTATATGACAGTTATTAATAAAGAAGAATACAGTTTCAAAGGGGAGTGATTTGTCAAATATCCATAAATTAAAAGAAAATCTGCTTACAGTTGTGTTTGGGTGTTGAGAGATGTGTCCATAGATCTCCTAATGTTGCTCTCATAGTGCAACAAATCTTGCCAGGGGAGCATGCCCCCCGGACCCCCCTAGAGGAGGTTAGGTCCCCCCCCCACTTAAATCATGTTCACATGGATAGGAAACTAAATACATTTGCACACATCTTGTGTCCATATCTTTCTGTGTTGGTGGTCACGCCACACCCTGCACGTGCATGCATACGCGAGTCATGGTGAGATATCTGGATGAAGAGGTTGCTTTTTCTTTGCACAGAATGAAATGAATGGGCTGTGATTTTAGTTTTTTTAAGCAGAGGTCAATAACTTGTACGGCCCTCTGAGGATATTGTAAACATTGAAATGGCCCATTAACATCGTACAGGAGACAAATAATAGCTCGCAGCAACGTATTGAAAAAATAACTATGAACTATAAATTAGTTCATTTTTGAAACCATGAACTTTAGTTCAACATTTTGAATTATGAACTATGAACTGAACTAGTTCATTTTAAAATGTGTGAACTGTGAACTGAACTAGTTCATGTAGACAGTGAACTTTCCCAACACTGACTGACTGGAAGTAACAAAAAACAACCAACTAAGTTGGCGGAAAACTACTAAAGAAGCAACAAAAAAAACAACCAACTAGGTTGGTACAAATGCTAAGCAGCTAGAACAATAGTTTACATCAAGAGAGTAACATGGAGCACGTTCTGCAGAGAAGACGAACTGGCACTGACCAAGGAAACAGCACAGACTAAATACACATGTGAGGAGTAATGATTAGGGACAGCAGACGCTAATTGAGGCCAGGCAGGTGATTAACAGGGAGCGAAAATACACAGGTGAGGGAGTGGGGCGATCAGCCAGGGCCAGGATGTGACACCTGTGGCCTATCTGATCCGTGGCGGGCAAAACATCCTAATACTAAACAATTTTCATTTGTCTCCCCTGACCACCATAGCTATTCAAGGATTGATTATTTCATTGTAGATGAGCAATTACTTCCCTTAATCCTTAGGGCCCAGTAGTTCAAAAACTTTTAATCCCTATCTGATCGGATCAAATTTGGATTTTGGGTAGTTCAAAACCAAAAAACAGGATTTGGATCACTTTGATATCCGATCAGATCAGGAAATTAAATCCAATCTTTAATCTGGATCAAATCTTCAAAACGGGTAGTTCAAACCAACAACACAGGTTTGGGATCAGTTTGATCCCAAAAAACTGGATTATCTTGATCCCACGAGAGGGGTGGATTTCCAGTGGATTACCAGAGCAAAATGTACAGTACAATTTATTGAAAAATATGTTTCAATATAAATAAGATGGCAAGGTTTGTTAACTGAAATAATACACAATTTTTAGCCTTCATGGCAAATCAATTTCATTTTTCATTTTTTGGTCACGTTTGTGGTGGCCTATTTTCTTTTTAACCAAATGTTGATTACATAAATGTTTACGCTCATTAAAGTCATAACAAATATTGTCAATCACAAATGTAATTTAGATTAAACAAAAAATAAACAAAAAAAAACAACAAAAAAGTCCATCATCTGTCATCACCTTTCAAAAGTAATTGCGGACAATAGCATCTCACATTGCACCACCACTTAGTCTCTCATTTAGAGGGAAATCCATAGGTGGGCCTAGATCATCAGCAGGTGCAAGGGGCTCTGGGGGATCATCGATGTCTGAGAGGGGGACTCTGCGATGGACAGCGATATTGTGTAGCATAATACAAGCCAGTGTTATGCGGCATGCTCGTTGGGGTTCCACTCTCAGATAGTTGAGGCATGCAAAACGCCTCTTCAGTACTCCATTCAAGCGCTCAATGGCACACCTTGTTCTTCCATGGGCGTTGTTGTAGCGCATCTGTGAGGGAGTGTTGGCCGTGGGAAAAGGTGTCATCACCCATGGTAGGAGTGGGTAGCACTGTCGGCTAATATAACTCCATCCGGCCTGTTGGTTTGGAATTCAGTGAACAACCGGCTCTCTCTGAAGATACGTGCATCGCGCGTTACACTACTCCGTTACCGACAAAGTAATATTATTACAGTAACGCGTTACAAAGTAACGCGTTACACCCAACTCTGGTCATCAAGTCCAAATCGAAAACGATCGTAAAGTTCTTCTGTTGTGTACTGTTGGCGAGGTTTGGGGCGCTCGGTGTGGACCCTTTGGCGGTAACCTCTCCTTCCAGCATGGAAGATGTGAACAATCCCTGCCATGACTGTGTTCTGACTGTTCTTTCAGTCAGTAGGCCTACATCAGTCTCTGAATAATTAGTAATTGCAAATACACACCTGCACAGTGTTGTGCTAGTTACTGAAAACCAGTAACTAGTTACCATTACTAGTTACTTCATTTCAAAAGTAACTCAGTTACTTTACTGATTACTTACACCAAAAAGTAATGCGTTACTGTGAAAAGTAACGTTTTAGTTACTTAAAAAAAGGGCTCCCATTATATTAATGCCCTTATAGCCTTCATTTCAGTACTGTTATTGCATTGGAGAATAATACAATCTGTTGATCAACTTGACATGCACTATATGCAATCTGGATAGCATCGATATTAGCTGGCTTTACATTTTTGTATATTCTTTCTCCAGGTAGTTGGAAAAAGTTTTCCGTCCCATATGCCGCGTGCCGCCCGGACATGCTATCATGCTAACTAGCTCCCTGAAAGCGGGTGACTCCACTGTAGCAATAGCCTGCATGTGTTCTACAACATACCGTGCAATGGCTTTATCGACTTTTCCCTGGCTAGCAGTCCCTCGGTTAAAATCCAGCCGCTGTTGCTTAGGTGCAGGTGGAGGTGGAGTGGCGTTGGCTGAGTCTCTGTGGTCTTAGCTACTAGCTTCGTCCCAGCATGTTGTTTCTGCAGATGTTTTAAGAGATTTGAATGACTGGTTTGGGCAGTAGATATGCTCTTTGACCCGCCAGGACACAACTTACATTTAACTAAAACCTTCTTTTCTTTGTGCTCGACAAAAGTGAAATAGTGAGAATATCTCCAGGTGGAGAAACTAGACTTGAGCTCCGCCGCCGCCATGATAGTCTTGTTAGTAAACAACACAAACACGCCCACAGCCCGTCTCCGCATGTGACACAGGAAGTATTTAAGTACATTTACTCAAGTACTTAAGTACAGTTCTCATCTCTGTTCACCTGGCTGTTGACTATATAAAAAAACTAACGCAGTAACGGAGTAACGCACCATGTAGTAACGGTAACTGAGTTACTGAATTAAAAAAGTAATGCGTTAGAGTACTAGTTACTGCCAAAAATAACGGCGTTACAGTAACGCGTTACTTGTAACGCGTTAGTCCCAACACTGCACCTGCAATACATGTCCAGATTTGTTAGGGCCTGTGGTTAATTATGTAATTGATAGCAAGTAATGGCCAGACCTATACAAACTAATTGCTGACCTGACCAAACCAGTGAGTTGGAAAGATGGACAAAAAGGGGCCTAATTTTACATCTGCTGAGACCATGCACTGCTGCTGGGTGTAAGGAACAAGTATGACTCCATAGTTGGTAGCTTTAACAGAGAGGGTGGAGCGACTAAAGTAAAGAGTGGAATATGGATGGAAGTTTAAGACAATGTGAAATCCACAGGATCTGGACACAAGAGGACGGTGGACCAAGTGAGGTTGAGGTGGAAGAATTTGAAGCAGCAAGCTACCAAAGACCACAGCCAGGCTAAAAACCCACAGACTGGTAACAAACCATATAAAAGGGGACAATACACAGATGTGGTACTTGATATCATTGGTGGTCAGCAGTCACAATCTTTACATGGAATACCAAACGTTGTACTGGATGGTGAGTCGCAGGTATGTGTGATTGTATCCTTGTCCCTATAGAACTACAATTATTATCTTGTATAATTGCTATTTTCATAGTACTACAATGGCTATATTTCTTATATAGCATCCTTGTTCTTATAGTACTACAATTTTCCAGGAGCTTGCATGCTTGTGATCATCTTATTAAGGGGTATAAAGTATATAGATCAACTTTAATTTCAGGTCGTCAATGCACCTGATGTGACACACACCATTCAAGACTAGGTCCTCCTGACCCATGTGGATCCAGAAGCTGGACCTTCAGCCAGGCCTGATGACACACTGCAAGAGCCACCTCGAAAGAGAAAATGCAAGCGCATCAGACAACCAGAGCAGAGGGACGATGCCTACGAGACTCTGCTGAGCCGTGAAACGGAGAGGGCAGAGATGCAGATCCGTCTGGCCAAATAACAAATACAGCTGTGCTGGCTCAGCAAACTGAAACCGCACTTAGAATTCAGCTCCTCAAAGCACGCCTGGATGATACAGCTGCCTTTGCATTAATGCTTTGTTGTTGTTACGCTAGGGGGAGTATTTTTTTAAATTACAATTCCATTATGATTTTATTTCCTTTATGTATTTAAAAATATAATTAGACATTATAGATGTCTCTGCAATGTGGTTTCTTGTCTTCCTTGTATTAAACTTGAGCTGGTTTTAAAATCGGTATATGAAGAATCACTGGTTAATGGTAAATTGCCACCAACACTCTCTCAAGCGACAATTTCAGTGATATTGAAAAAAGGCAAGGATCCCTCACAGTGTAGTTCCTATAGGCCAATCAGCCTTCTTTGTTGCGATTATAAAAATATTAACTAAAGTCCTTGCGCAGCGATTAGAAGCCTTTATTCCTACCATTATTGATAAAGACCAAGCAGGTTTCATCCCTGGGCGACATTCATTTTTTAATGTACGGCCGTTGTTTAATGTGTTATTGTCCCCTAAATCCACAGTGGGGCCTGCAATTATCCTGATCCTTGATACTGAAAAGGCGTTTGATAGGATTGCTGCCTTGGAAACATTTGGACTGGGACCTGTTTTTTGTAAATGGATTAAGACAATATATTCAGCACCTACAGCCACTGTTAAAACAAACAGTCTTATTTCTGATTATGTTATGCTCTATAGAGGAACAAGGCAGGGATGCTGTCTGTCAACCTATTTATTTGACATTGCAATTGAACCCTTAGCGATTGCTATCAGATCGGACAATAGGATTAAGGTCGTTTCCAGGGGCAACACAGTACATAAAACATCTCTCTATGCGGATGACCTACTTTTGCAAATATGAGACCCAATAGAAAGCATGCCATATTTGGGAGCATTTCAGGTTACAAAATGAATTTGTCAAAAATCTTTACTGTTTCCTCTCAATGACTTGGCAAGGCTGGAGGATTATGGTCATCTACCCTTTAGGATTGAAAATTAAAAATGTACTTACTTGAGTATTGAGATAGCAGGCTCGGTTAAGACTATTAACTACAATTACAGATCTATCATGGAACATACCAATAATGATCTAGATAGGTGGTCAAAGCTGCCTGTCACACTAGCAGGGCGGATAAACGCTGTGAAAATGACAATATTGCCCAGATATTTCAAATGATTCCGATTTTTCTCCCAAAATCATTTTTTGCCCAACTAGACTGCCTTATCTCTCCTTTTATATGGAATAAGAAGCATGCACACACGAAGAAGGCAAACCTGGAGAGGGTAACATCTGAAGGTGTTTTGGGTCTACCTAATTCCCTATTTTATTACTGGGCAGCTAACATTGCTAAACTCACAAACTGGATTACCACATTTGCAGACAAGGAGGGCCCAATACACTCCCAATGACCCCAATCTAATTTTTAACTGCCCCCCTTCCATTGACTGTTAAAGTAAGTGAGTTTAACTCAAACTTAGTGGTCCAAAACTCAATTCAGATCTAGGGTCAATTTAGGAAACATATGTGTCACAGTTTGCTTTCTCACTCACCTATTGTCTGCATTAACTTTCCTTAGTCACCTGGTAGTCACACCCTGTCTCTCTCTCTCTCACTCTGTTACACCCATCAGCTCCATTAGTATTTAGGCCCACTTCACTTTCACCTCAGTGCCAGATCGTACTTTGCAGCATGCCAGTCTTTCCCGCATTATCCTTCAGATTGCTCTCCCGGTTTCTACTCTGCCTGTCCCTGACCAGCCTGCCTCGCCTGCTCCCTGACCAGCCCTTTGCCTACTATCTGCCGGTTTGTCTCCTACCAGCCTATTGCCATCAATAAAGCTGATTACCGACTATCCCTGGTTTCCCGTGTTCTGCATTTTGGTCCTCAGCTCGTTTGTGACAGAACGATCTGGCCAGAAATGGACCAAGCAAACACCGGGTCTCCTAGAGACCGCTTTGAAAGGGTTGAGGATGCCATCCAAAGACAGGAGGTCACGATAGCTACCTTAGCTACCGAGACCCACCAGGCAACCTCAATCCAGGGACAAACGCTGGTTTACCTTACCTCCCAGATGCAACAGATGGCCGCCACGGTACAACAGCTAGCTGCTACCATGGCTGCTACCGTCCCTCCGCCCGCAGCTCCGATGCTAGCTCCAGCCCCTGGCCCGACGGGATACGCTCCGGAGCCTCGTGTGGGAACGCCGGAACGCTACGCTGGTGAGCCGGAGGGATGCAGTCCTTTTCTCACAAACTGTTCCATATTGTTTTCACTGCAGCCCCACACCTTCGCCTCCGAGGCGGCTCGTGTAGCTTTCACCGTTAATCATCTGACGGGGAGAGCCCGTTTATGGGGAACTGCAGAGTGGGAGCAGCAGACGTAGAATTCCCATTCCTACTCTGACTCACGGTACGGGGAGGTCGAGCCCATGCAAGTGGGTCGTACCAGTCTTACCTCTGAGGAGAGGGAGTTACGTCGAAGAGGTAATCTTTGCCTTTACTGTGGTCAGGCTGGACATATGGTTTCCCGTTGTCCGGTAAAAGGCAGAGCTCATCAGTAATGGGGAGTATACTGGTGGGCCAAACCTCTGAGCTGATCCCCAATCTAAGACCCTTGTGCCATGCTCAACTCCTCCTGACAGGCAAATCTCAGGCTCTGGCTGTTTTTATCGACTCCGGATCAGATGTTAGCATCATTGACGAGGAGCTTGCACTACAGCTGGGCATCCAACAGGTTCGGTTGCTCCAGCCGGTACCGGCTAATGCTTTGGATGGTCACCTACTGGGAACGGTGACACACCAGACGACGCCGGTACATATGCTCATGTCGGGGAACCACCATGAGACAATCCAGTTTCATGTGCTACGGTCCCCCCAAATCCCTCTGATTTTGGGTTATCCGTGGCTCCGCCGCCACAACCCAAACATTGACTGGGCAACTGGGTCTATCCTAGGTTGGAGTTCCTCCTGTCATCAGGTTTGCCTCAAGCAGGCTTCCGCACCTCAACTATCTGTGGATATGAACCTGGTCCCGGATGTCACAGGGGTTCCGGCAGAATATCTGGACTTTAAGGAGGTTTTTAGCAAGGCTAAGGCGACATCTCTCCCACCTCATCGGCCCTATGACTGCGCCATTGAGCTACATCCAGGAGCAGTCCCACCCAAGGCCCGGTTGTACTCGCTTTCGGCACCAGAGAGGAAGTCCATGGAGACTTACATCAATGACTCTCAGGCTGCAGGAATTATTCGTCCTTCCACATCACCCGCAGGAGCAGGGTTTTTTTTGTGGCGAAGAAGGACAAGACCCTGAGACCCTGCATTGACTATCGGGGCCTGAACAACGTCACGGTGAAGAATCGTTATCTCTTGCCACTCATCTCGTCAGCATTCGAGTTACTACAGGGGGCTACAATCTTCACTAAGCTGGATCTATGAAACGCTTATCACCTGGTACGAATCCGTGAGGGGGACGAATGGAAGACCGCTTTCAACACCTCTTCGGGACATTACGAGTACCTGGTGATGCCATTTGGACTTACCAATGCCCCTGCAGTTTTCCAAGCATTGGTGAACGACGTACTCCGGGACATGTTGGATCGTTATGTTTTTGTTTATCTGGATGACATTTTGATCTTTTCAAAGAACCTCAAGGAACACGTCCAGCATGTCCAGACAGTCCTCCAGAGACTTCTGGAGAACTCGCTGTTCGTCAAGACGGAGAAGTGCGAGTTTCACACTTCTTCGGTCGCCTTTCTTGGCTACATCGTGGGTCAAGGAAGTGTGGAGATGGATCCTTCTAAGGTTTCAGCGGTTACCTCGTGGCGGGTCCCTGATTCCCGGAAGGAGCTGCAGCGTTTCCTGGGATTCGCCAACTTTTACAGACGGTTCATCCGTGGCTACAGCACCGTGGCCGCCCCGCTCACCGCCCTGACCTTGTCCAAGGTGACGTTCCGATGGTCCCCTGCAGCCGAGGAGGCTTTTCAGGACCTCAAGGGCCGTTTACATCGGCTCCTATCCTGCAGGTACCAGATCCCGCTGGTCAGTTGGTGGTGGAGGTGGATGCTTCTGACGTAGGGGTGGGGGCCATCCTGTCGCAACGTTCTGGTGAGAACCAGAAGCTCCATCCCTGTGCTTTCTTTTCGAGGAGATTGAGTCCGGCGGAGAGGAACTATGACGTGGGGAATCGGGAGCTTCTAGCAGTCAAGTTGGCGTTGGAGGAGTGGCGACACTGGCTTGAGGGGACAGAACAACCATTTCAGGTTTGGACCGACCATAAGAACCTGGAATACATCAGGTCGGCCCAAAGACTGAATTCCCGGCAAGCCAGGTGGTCGTTATTTTTTACCCGGTTTAATTTTTTACCCGGTTTAATTTTTTCCTCTCCTACCACTCGGGCTCCCGCAACGTTAAGGCCGACGCTTTGTCCCGGCAGTTCGGGAGGGGGGGAGACACCTGGGGTATTCCGGACACTATTCTTCCTGCTCCTCGGGTGATCGGCGTCCTCACTTGGGAGATTGAGGAGAGGGTTAAGACCGCTTTGGTGGACCAACCCGGTCCTAGTTCTTGTCCTCTCAACCTTTTGTTTGTGCCTCAGGTTTTGAGGGCTGAGGTGCTTCAGTGGGCTCACAGCTCCAGACTTTCCTGCCACCCTGGAATTCAACGTACCAAAGGGAAGGTTCTACAACGGTTCTGGTGGGCCACGCTGGAGGCTGACACCCGGGAGTTTGTGAACGCCTGTCCTGTGTGCAATCGGCCAGCTGGCCTCCTTCATCCATTACCGGTCCCACGTCGCCCTTGGTCACATATTTCATTGGACTTTGTGACTAGTCTACCACCGTCCCACGGACATACTGCCATCTTGACGGTGGTAGATCGGTTTAGTAAGATGGCTCATTTCGTACCCCTGCCTAAGATCCCGTCAGCTAAGGAGACGGCAGAACTGATTCTTATCCACGTTTTTCGCATTCACGGACTGGCGACTGATGTGGTTTCCGACCGGGGGCCCCAGTTCACCTCTGTGTTTTGGAGGGAGTTTTGTGAACTGATCGGGGCGACGGTCAGTCTCACCTCCGGTTTCCACCCACAGGCCAATGGCCAGACCGAACGGAAGAATCAGGAGATGGAGACCACTCTCCGCTGCATGGCCTCCGATCATCCCACAACCTGGTCAAAACAACTCCTGTGGGTGGAGTATGCCCACAACACCCTCATCAGTTCCACTACTGGTCTTTCCCCTTTTCAGTGTGCATACGGTTTTCAACCTCCATTGTTCTCTGCATTGGAGAAGGAGGTTACCTGTCCATCTGTCCAGGCTTTCATCAGACGTTGTCTGAGGACTTGGAGGCAGGCTCGAACAACTCTGCTTCAGTCTGCTACCCGGTACGCCACATCAGCGAACCGCCGACGCACCAAGGCACCTGTGTACCAGGTAGGCCAGAGGGTGTGGCTTTCCACTCAGAACATTCCCCTTTGGGTGGAGTCTAAGAAGTTAGCACCCAGGTTTATTGGACCCTTCGAGATTGTCAAGGTCATTAACCCTGCAGCAGTTCGACTGAGTTTGCCCCGGAACATGAAGATCCATCCCACCTTCCACGTTTCTAGGATTAAACCTGTCTGGGAGAGTCCTATGATTCCCGCCGCCCCTCCACCACCACCCCCTAGGATGATCGATGGGGGTCCTACCTACACCCTTCGTCGTCTACTCCGTTCCCGTCGCAGAGGAAGAGGGGTTCAATATTTGGTCGACTGGGAGGGCTATGGTCCTGAGGAAAGGCAGTGGATTCCTGCTCGTCATATCCTCAACCCTCAACTCATCCGAGACTTCCACCTGCGTTACCCGGAGCAGCCTTCTAGGACCCACGCTCAACCAGGCATTAAGCCAGGGGGCACTCGTCCGCTACAGACCAGAGGCTTCGTCGAGGGGGAGGGGGAAGTGTCATCAGTCGAGGGGGACGAGGATTTCCAGGAGGGAGAAACCGAGAGAGCATTCTCAGATGAGTATTAGCCTTTCCCCATACCTCCACCTTCCACCCTGTGTCTGTAGGGTTTTTGTTGATTCTTCTTATATATATATATATTTTTTTTTCTCTCTCCTAGAATTTTCTTAGACTTCAGGAGCCGTCCATTAAGGGGGGGGTTCTGTCACAGTTTGCTTTCTCACTCACCTATTTTCTGCATTAACTTTCCTTAGTCACCTGGTAGTCACACCCTGTCTCTCTCTCACTCTGTTACACCCATCCGCTCCATTAGTATTTAGGCCCACTTCACTTTCACCTCAGTGCCAGATCGTACTTTGCAGCATGCCAGTCTTTCCCGCATTACCCTTCAGATTGCTCTCCCGGTTTCGACCCTGCCTGTCCCTGACCAGCCTGCCTCGCCTGCTCCCTGACCCGTTCTGTACCTGCGACACCCGTCCTGCTTTCTCCTGGAACCCTCGCCTGTCCCCGACCAGCCCTTTGCCTACTATCTGCCGGTTTGTCTCCTACCAGCCTATTGCCATCAATAAAGCTGGTTACCGACTATCCCTGGTTTCCCGTGTTCTGCATTTTGGTCCTCAGCTCGTTTGTGACAATATGAATCTGAAAAGCATATGCAGTTTTTCGCCAATAATGTCTAATCACCTTTTTACACCATCCCGTTTGAACATGGCATTTGCTATTTGGCTTAGAAGTGGCTTGGTCTATTTTCAAGATCTTTTTAGTGAAGAAAGTGTTGCATCCTTACGCACTTGTGTAGGGATCACAACATACCAAAATCTCCTTTTCCAGGATATCCATGTCCACCATCTAGCTCACTCAGTTCTTAATGTGAATCCATTTAATAAAGGGGCTGTGTCCAAAATATATACATTGATTCTGAATAACTGCCCTCCCACATGGGACAAAACTAAAGAAGCATGGGAAGGATATATTGGTGATTCTATCTAGGGGCGCTGCGCTGGTAGCTCTGGGAGGGAAAAACACATTTTTGTTCGTTGGTGCTCATCCTAATTTTTGGCCTTGATGTAACAACATTCATGATTAAGTAAATGTAACACCCTTTTCATCCCGGTTACACTTTTCATTTGCCCTGTACGATGGGCACTGTAAGTGATGAAAGTGGGGGATGTTGGCGCTCGCAGCTCACAGTCGAAGTGCGAGTGAGCGTGGGAGCGAGCGAGGGAGAGGGCGCACCGGCGCTGTTGTTATTAGAATCTGGTGCTAGCTGCGCTAACGGATATAAGAAGTAGATGTTTCTACAACCAGGGTGGAGGAGAGCTCTCCTGTCAGACTGAGAGGCTCAGTGAGGTAAAGGACTCTGAGTGTTTATATAGTTAACTTTAGTCTAAGTTATCTCAGTGGGTCTCAAACTTTTTGATCACAATTTATGTAAACAAATATTTCCTAGGCACTCCTTTATAATTATTGTGACAAACAGGTTTTAAATAATTTCAATGTATACTATAAGACAGTAAACCAAAAATATAGTTTAAAACGGAGGGATACAAAAATATGCATAAATAAATAATTATTAACTAGGTAAAATAAGATATGAATGAACAAAAATAAAATAAGTTACATTTATTTGTTATTGGCTATGGTAGGTTATTGGTTATGTTCACATACTTATTTGATTATTAAAATGTAAACCGATCTTTTTCAGATGGGTGTTTTGGAGTTGTACTCCCTAGATCAGGTCTAATTGTGTGCTCAAAGTGCACCAGATTGAAGCATTTTACTTTAAAATGTTCCAAAAATGCAGCTAAAATCTCACCTAGGGAAGCAAATTGGCTAGAACCGGCTCTGCTTCTAACCCTCAAACAGCTATTTTTGGAACTGTTGACACAGGACTAGGGTTCTCCTCCCTCCACAAAAATGTGGTTGCCTGCCCATAGTCTCATACTGCCTTGGAAAGGAAAACAATCCCCCTTCATATATTCATTGGATCAGGGAAGTGATGCTGGGGTTAGACTTGGAAAAATGTAGATATGCAGTGTGCGGTTTTGTTAACAAATACAACAAAACTTGGTCGCTTTTTATTACCCATGTTAGAGGCCTATCCCTCACCTGATTCACTGTGCATTTTTCTTTGACTATTGGCCTGGGCACTCTGCGATCCTAGATTGTGGGCTTGAAGTTGTTACGTACCTTGTCACACTAGGGGTTTAGAAGGCTGGCAATAAGAATAGCATAAACTAAAATGTTTTGATTGGGTTATGTGTGTGATATTTGATTATATCTGATTATTTACTCGTATATTGCCAATTGTCGTCATTATTTTGTTGTATGTATTTATTTTGGTCTATTCCTTATTTAACTTTGAATTGTTTTACTTTTATTTATATATATTTTTGCAACTTTTTGTCATAAATGTTGGACATACTGTATTTGTAGAAAACTGAAAAATATAGTTGATGAAAAAATAAAATAAAAGCACTTGACTTGAAGTGTCATGTTTTACATTGGTTGCAGGAAATACACTGAAATCTTAACTTAGCAATTAAATAAACATGTGGAGGGAGAAAAGTAACTCAAATGCAGTGAGGAAAATCCAAATAGCTTCAGGATTAGGCAGAGACAGAAGGAGACAAAATACTTTCTCACTGTTAATGTAAATCCTCACTTAACAGAATTGCTACAGTAAATATCAACATGATTATTATCTATCAATCTATATTGAAATGAGATTTAAGAAACGTTATGAAAATATGTTCAGACAGCAGGAGGAGTGGAGGATGCTTGAGAGCAGGGGTCGGCAACAGGTGGACCGCGGTCCGGATCCGGACCCAAACGCCGACCTATACGAACCCGGACCTATAATCAATACATTAACGGCCCCTATACACGGCGGCGTGCGTTGCCGCTTGGCGGTGGGCGTTTCTTGAGCTTGGGGAGTCAACGGGAGCAACGCGACCAACAACCAATCACATGAATGTCCCGCCCCGGACATACAAAGCAAAGCATTCATGCTACATCCATGCTGGCTAAATATTAGGCTTGTTTGAGACAAGCAAGACCTGCGCAGACCTGCGCAGTTGCGATCAACGTCTTGCTAGTGCGTTGCATGATGGTTAGTCATTTTGTCCGACTTGCTCTGGAGGCCCGCCCACGTGAGACTTTGAAATCTCGCGGGACAAAGACGCCCGCAGCCTTGAGAGCGAGGCGAGGCGAGTTGGCGCACTTGCTCTCCACGAGCTGCGGAAGCGAAATGCTTGATGGGAAACGGCTCGCTGGTATCTCGAGCTGAGCGCTCATTGGTGGTTTTTACCACGTGCTGCTGATGAAATTCTCCAATTGGCTGGCAAAAGTTTGTTGTTGTTTTGTGTCAGTTTTACGTCGCCACATCCATTCCCATTTTTCATCATTGTTCCACAATGTTTATCATCATGAAATTAATATCTATATATGTTATACTATACTGCTTACCGTTTTCATACTTTATATATCTTAGCATATTCATACGCACTGTTCATACTGCTCACAGGCTGATATCTAGTGTATTCATACCCCTCACTGTTTATTCATCATTCAATTCATGCTACATGTTATTCTGTAGATTGTGTACATTACTTTCCACTTCACTGCTTGTTGCACCTGGTTAGAAGCTAAACTGCATTTCGTTCTCTCAGTACCTGTAATATGTGCAATAACAATAAAGTTTAATCTAATCTTGAGCAGGAACAAATGTATTTACTTAGTACATATCTGACATTAACGATTAAACACATTTGTGCATTCTTTATAAATGCAAACCGAGTCAAGCCGACTCCGGAGGTGGCGGTATGCACCTTAAAGTTGTTTGTAATCCGCCAAAAAACCGAGAGAAGAAGAAGAAGATGAAGAAGCCGTCTCTGAGCTGTCCGACTTCAGGCGAGCTTTTTGAGACCTCCCCCGGCTGCGATCGGCTACTCTCATCTACTTTCGAGGCGAGCCGCAATGTGTCTCAAACAAGCCTATACTGTCTATGCTTGCTAGCTGTCCATTCAAACGAAGTACACTGTGTGAAGGAAATATTTTAATTAGATCTGTGCCTGGGAGAATTTTAGTGTTTTCCTATGTGTCCTGTTTGTCCTGTTTGTATTTTATTTTGATGAATGAGATTAACTGAGTGATAAATGATAAAATATCTTGTTTTTGAAACATATATTTTACTATTATATTTTTGTATTGCATGTGTGTTATTATTGTGCTTTTTGATAAAAGAAATCAAACACTGAAGAGAGATGATTTTTCTATTGTGGTTGTCTGTATCAACCATTGTGATTGACTGTTTCAATCTTATTCTGCTTTTGATGTAATTAATGTAATGGCAACCCACACAACTCTGAGGACGTTTTATTTGATTTAAGTAGTGACTGAAATATTCTTAGACTAATGTTAATTGGTTATCAATACATTGATAAAAGGAAGGATCCGTGAAGGAAATATTTTAATGAGATCTGTGCAGGGGAACATTTTAGTGTTTTCCTATGTGTCCTGTTTGTAATTTAAACAGGGCAAAGGCCAAAAGGCCCTGCCTTCCTGTGGGGGAAGTGTGGACCATGCGCAGATGGCTTTAACAGACCAGTCCTTTGTCTTTAACATGTCTGGTATCGATTAGGATGGAAAGGGCGCAAATATAGGCCACTCCTATATTCTCTGTGTAGATCTGCACTGTGCTTCTGTATATTCCTTAGTGTTGACTGGGTCTCTTCATAATGAAAGTTGTGTAAGATATCTTGTGAACGCTCCCGGCCGTGTGACTCTCAATAAACTTCGGTGGATGATTAAGCAGTTTCCAGTTTTCCATTCTTTCATCACATTGCTGATCAGAAGTTTCTTTCACACACTGGATATAAACTCCCCAAACAAGCGAAAACCTACCAGTTTCACCCACTGTCTCTGCCACCTCCCCCCATGCCTGACTCCTCCGGTTTGTATCCCTGTATGTAAAGAGGGACTGGTCATAGAGTACCGGGTGATTCCCTACCGCCACGATCATTTTGTCCTCCATTTTTTGACATATGGGAAATAACTGCGGTCTGGCTCTCCCAATATACACGCGGTTTGATTGGCTAGTGCTTGTACTGTCAGATTTGCATACGAGGGATTTGATTGGCTGACGCCTCCGTCGAGGCGGCAAAAGTAGAACATTGCTCTACTTTTGCAGCGAGCACTGCAAGGGAAGCTACGCTTTGCTCCCACAATGCAGTTTGGCGATTCGTGACGTCACCCCATTCAAAGTGAATGGGCAGAAGCATTGAAGCGGCAATGCACGCCGCCGTGTGTAGGGGCCGTAATAGGGCATTTCAATTTTGACGGGGCGATTATATTTTAACCGCTGCCGACAGGGGGCGAAAGAGACGAGTGAGCGATACAGGGAGAGAAACACAGAAGAAGAGACGAGAGCGCGGCAGATAGAAGCGGAGAGGAAAGTGTGAAGAGAATAATTAGCGATACAGGGAGAGAAGCGGAGAGGAGAGTGAACAGGCGTGTTAGCGGCAGACAGGGAGAGACAAATAATTACACATGGCGCTCTCCAGGAAGAGGAAAGTGGACGGTGAGAACAGAGCTTTTAACCCTGAGTGGACTCGTTCATGTTCATCCTGCCCCCTGGGAGCACAGAGCCAGTGTGTCTCATTTGTTCAGAGACCGTGGCGCTCATTAAAAGTGCCAACACGCCACTATGAGACAAAACACAAAGTGTTTGACCAAACATTCCCTCTCAAGTCAGAACTGAGCTCACAAAAAATAAATATGGTTCCAGGGCAGGCTAACCGAGGCTAACCAATGAGCACCTGCATGTGTGTGAGAATGGCCCTGACACCATTTCAGCCCACATTTCAACTCCTGGCAGGACAAGCTCCAGATCAATTCTCGCACTGAATTAAACAAAGTGAGTGAGGGACTGCAATATAAGAGGGAAAGAAAGAGAAACTTTAAAACTGTTCAATTGTTATATTGTGTAAAGACTGATATTGTTCTATAATCGTCTGAAACTGTTAAGTCATGATGTGAAACGGTTAACAAAGAGAAACTCAAGCTGCTGCTACACTTTATTTTATTTATCTAAAATGAAGCACTTTTAAGATGCACGTATTTTCAAAAGCTATTTTATTTATTTACTCTATTTCATTTTTAAATGCAGCCCGAGAGGAACATTACACATATCCACAGTATGTTACTGTATAGTTCAATGTTAATTGACAAAATATATATAAATATTGTTGTTTTTGAATTGTACTTTCTTTATTTGATTGGCAGTCAGTTGTTGATTACATGCAGACGTTGATAAAACTACAGACTACTTCAATATATATCACACTAATTCATGAAGCAAGTTAGACATTTTGAAGCTCCGGACCTTTGCATGGGGAGATTTTCTCTAACTGGACCTCGTTGAATGTTAGTTGAATACCCCTGCTTTAGAGGAAGAGAGGACAGGAAGACATTGCCTGAACAGTCTCAGAGATAATTCTATTGTATCAGGCGAGATTCAAAGCAGATGTCTTGGTTCAGCCCAGGACTCGCTAATAGGAAAATCGAATTCAAATCCTCCCCAGATTACATTATAAATTCACTCCAGGCCATAAAGAAGAACCTTTCAATTCACAGGGTGTGTTAGACGGTGGAGATAATGTCCAGATGAACAAGAGCTTTTCCCGGAAATGCGTAAATTATTCCAAAAAACATGCCAGTTTATTGTACTGAAGGCTGTAACATTGGTTTACTGGCTGAAATATGAGTGACAATACAAATGTTTAATTGCTTATTTACACTACAATTGCACAGGAATATATTGTTGAAATGCTGTTTAAGAGTGATCAGTGGAGCAGCACAGTATCTCACTCTCACACACACATCGCAACATGGAAGCGTGGTTCAAAAGCTATTGAATGGATATGCCCTGGCTTTTGTCCAAACCAGTCTGCATGCTAAGGGGATAAAAGGAGGCATTGAAAGCTTTTGATCGCACTGAAGGTCATCTCATATGGTCTGGATGGCTATCTCAGAAAAATCTCCATGATCTGGGCAAGCTACAAGTCCTGTTCCTGACAACACAAGAGACCTGCGGTTAAAACAGAAGCTAACGACTTTATTTGAAGCATTTTATGTTTATTTAAAGGAGTAAAGCTATTTATGTTACTAATTTACAGGTGTATGTCTCTTCTTGAAAATACATTTATGCAACTTCTTGTTATCTTTTTTTTTACAACATAAACTACAACTCACACAAACCTACAATATGTATAGTAGCTAATACTTAAAGCTAAACAGAACAATATTTTCATATTAACGATATATTTAACTACTTTATCTGCTCTAAATGTTTACAATTTTGTTTACCTTTTAATAGCTTTCAACTGGTTTCCGGACCACAATTTTACTGTGGTAAACAACCTAATTTGAACTAGACACCTACGGCAAGTCAAACATCTTTAGGTAGCAATTTGGTGTACAAATATTGAAATTAATTGTTCAGGGGTTGGTAGAGACCAACACTTCAGCAGAAATGGAGAGTACATCTTGCGTTTACATTCGGCGTGGTGGCCAAAGAATACTCCGAATGCACGTCAATAGACCTCCTTTTGTGAACACTTTCATCCCATACATCACAACATTTGCCAAAAGTAAAAAAAGTGAAATTACCAAATCTTTATCAATTTTAATTTGGTTCTTATAAATATGTAAACCAATACAAACATGTTGTATTGCTGCAAAAATGGAGAACGAAAAAAATATGCATCTTTTATCTGTACTGGATTACACAATGTCTACACACGCTGCATAGCACAAGCAAGCTATTTTGTTCACATTATATATGCTTCCGTTAGGCAATATTATAAGGAATCATTCTGTAAACTTTCATTGTTATGCGGATGATACTCAGCTATATTTATCAATCAAGCCTGATGAAATTAATCATCTAAATAAAATTCAAGACTGCCTTAAGGACTTAAAAACGTGGATGACCTTAAACTTTTTCATGTTAAACACGACCAAAACTGAAGTTATTGTACTTGGCCCGAAGAATCTACGAAACAAATTATCTAAAGATATACTAACTATGGATGGCATTAATTTGGCCTCCAGTGAGACTGTAAGGAATCTTGGTGTTATATTTGATCAGGATTTATCCTTTAACGCCCACATAAAATCAATTTCAAGGACCGCCTACTTCCATCTACGTAACATTGCAAAAGTCAGGCATATCTTGCCTCAAAACGATGCAGAGAAACTAGTCCATTTGTTACTTCTAGGCTGGATTATTGTAACTCTTTATTATCAGGGTGTACCAAGAAGTCAGTCAAGTCGCTTCAGCTGATTCAAAATGCTGCGGCTCGTGTACTAACCAGAGTTAGGAAAAGGGACCACATTACTCCTGTTCTGGCTGCCTTACACTGGCTCCCTATAGAACACAGGATAGAATTTAAAATTATTCTTCTCGCCTACAAAGCCCTT
The DNA here is from genome assembly GCF_902827115.2 of Pseudochaenichthys georgianus. Taxonomy (NCBI): domain Eukaryota; kingdom Metazoa; phylum Chordata; class Actinopteri; order Perciformes; family Channichthyidae; genus Pseudochaenichthys; species Pseudochaenichthys georgianus. The sequence goes on from NC_047508.1 coordinate 8,077,006, forward strand.
AATGGGCAGGCGCCATCTTACCTTAAAGAACTCATTATACCCTACTGTCCTACTAGGGCATTGCGTTCCAAGAATGCAGGGTTGTTGGTTGTTCCTAGAGTCTCTAAAAGTACAATGGGAGCCAGAGCCTTTTCTTATCAAGCTCCACATTTGTGGAATCAGCTTCCAGTTTGTGTTCGGGCGGCAGACACCCTATCCGTTTTTAAGAGTGCGCTTAAGACCTTCCTTTTTGATAAAGCTTATAGTTAGGGCTGATTCATTCAGCCCCTAGTTTAGCTGATATAGGCTTAGTTTGTCGGGGGACATCTTACTTCTTCCTTCTCTCTGTCTATACCCGTGTACACTCATGTTCCGATTAACCCAGCTTCCCCACATGTCTTTCTTTTTGGTGTCTATATACACCGGGATCCGGAGTCATGGATGATCCTGCGGTCCTGTGTCCTGGATCGCGAGCCCTGGATCGCGAGTCGTGGCTGTGGTCCTGGATCATAGGTACTGGATGGATATCCTCGTGGATTCATCTTCCTATTATACACACATGCATTTCCAAACATTTGGAGTACCTATGTTGCAAATGTATTATCTTTTCAATTTACACACGGCATCTATTGCACGTCTCTCCGTCCTGGGAGAGGGATCCCTCCTCTGTTGCTCTCCCTGAGGTTTCTCCCATTTTTCCCTTTAAACTGGGTTTTCTCCAGAAGTTTTTCCTTGTACGATGTGAGGGTCTAAGGACAGAGGGTGTTGTATTGTCATACTGATATTCTGTACACACTGTGAAGACAAACTGATCCTGCTGTAACAACAAGTGCACGTTACTGACGCAATATGGTTGAGACCATTCAGGCTTATGCTAGAGGGGTGTAAGGAATAGTCTAAGTAGTGGGGGAGTTTTATACACTAAAGGTGGGAAAATTCTCTCGCGTTATAATATCAGCGCGGCCGCGTTCAGACCAAAATGCCTCCAAATGCAATTTGAATGGACCTACAGCCAATCAGAGCAACGAAACGTTGGGTCTGCTGCGTCATGCATTACTGATACGTCACGTTCACAGTGAAAAGTCCCCAAACTCGCGCCGAGTAAATTGCACAGACAGACAGCAGAACTTCTAGGATTAATTGTATATTTCGGATGGATAGATTTGTTCTTAAACGCCCTCGCATTGAGGTACAAGTCAAACAGGTGCCAGTCACATGACCCACCTGAAGAGGTGGGCTGCTTAAGAGCTGCTTAATGTCTTTTTACTGGCATTGATCCGGACATGTGACCTTGTCACAAGTGGACCTTTAATAAAAAACGTTTGAGTACCACTGCACTACAGGGAAAGAAAACCCCAAAATGCTTATAGGGGCCTCTTTAAGCCCCCCCCCAAAAGTACTGAATATGTTGCAGCAGCTAAAGGTGCAGCACATTACTTTAATCAGTATATTGCAGTGAAGCATCTGTAATACAACACAATATATATTAATACTCAGTAGAAATGTGTCTGTAATAATATTTTGTACATTATAATATTAATATGTAAGTAACTTAAGTTATTTAATAGGTGTAGTGAAGTTGCAGTAGATAAAGTACAATATTTCCCTTTGAGAATAGACTTCTGTGATACTTAATTGTTAATGTACTTAGCAACATTCCAACACTGCCAAACCTGTAGAGTTGCTATGAAGATCAAACTACATTTTTAAATAGCTCAAAGTATTTTTATCTCCCATGCACACATACAAAAGAGAGCAAACAAGAAAAAGTAGTGTGTACCGTTGCCACGCCAAGTTATGTTTAATACACAACAACAGACTCTGCATGTTGGACAAGAGCACACCCGTCTCCTAATGCAGCCTCTCAGACTCATTGCAATGCGGATGCTACCGTGAGGAATATTCTGAAGTCTCTCTGTCTGTGGCTCATCAAAGTCATATAGCGTTCAATCCTCCATCCTTAAATATTCAAACCACAATGAGAACAACATGTACTGTGATTTATCTTCTTTTAACCTTGCACTGTATTCATTTCAGCACAACCTGCTCAGTCTGAGAGGCTATTACTGCTGCCAATGCTAACAACCCAGCTCTTTTTTGTTTGTTTCAAGTAAATGCCTGGTTCTGCTCCTTTGAACTGTTGATATCATGTCAAATGACTTCCTATACAGCAGAGGAAACTCACAAGAAAGAGCTAACAGAAACCAGCAGGACAGCAATATCTCTCAAAACTGTTGTAGTTATTTTACCCTTTATTGTGACCTAAAGAAACATTCTCTGTGATAATAAATATTTTGATTATCAAGCTGGTTCAAGTTTTTTCCAGGCATATTAAAAACAGCTGTTCTTGTTTTGTTAAAAATACCAGTTTGACTAGGGCACTCTGCTCTGATTGGTTAGCTGGCCTGCTCTGTTGTGATTGGTTAACCACTTAGACAGGTGTCGGAAATGTCCCACCCCTTTTCACATACAATATTTTGGAGCGCTAGCCAATAGAATTGTTATGCAAGACGTACATAGTGAGATTGGTCAACAAGATTTTGAGGATTTCACATATTTCACAAAAAGCCAGGGTTTAAAATACATTGAAATTGTTACGGTGTGTGAAGCAGGCAGGACCCAAATGCAGATTTAAACTGAACATTCCTTTATTTCAAGGCTACCGGATACTAATAAAGACAAAACTAGACAGGGAGAGGTAATCACAAGACGAGAAACAGCCGGGCAGGGGAGGAGAAACACAAGGGCGACAGGTGAACACAATCAGACAATTAGACACACCAGGGAAACTAACGACAGGGGAAAAACACAAGGACCAGAAAATACACAAGGAGGAAAATACCCATAACCAGACATACAAAACTACAAACGTGACAAATCATAAGAATCCTCACAGAACCCCCCCCTCAAGGGACGGATTCCAGACGTCCCTAAAAAAAAAAAAACACAAAAGTCCAAAACCTCAAGCAGGGTGGGTGGAGTGGGTCCGGAGGAGGGACGCAAAACTAGGGCCACCAGGGTGGGTGGAGGGGGTCTGGAGGACGGGTCTTGGACTGACAGCCCAGGGGCACAGCAGAGGACCAGGAAGGGGTCTCGGGTGGACGGCCCGGGGGCAAGGCGGAAGCCGAGAAGGGGGACTCGGACGGACGGCCCGGGGGCAAGGCATAGTCCAAGGTGGGGGACTCGGGCGGACGGCCCGGGGGCAAGGCAGAGTCCAAGGTGGGGCGAAGGCCAACCAACTCCGGAGGCCGTGCAGGACCCGGTGTCGGCCGAACAGGAACCGGAGCCGGTGGGACAGGCTTCGGCAGGAAGCGGAAGAGGAATAGGAGTTGGCAGGACCCCCGGCGAGACAGGTGATGGCGGGGCCTCCAACGAAACAGGACAAGGGGTTGGCAGGACCCCCGGCAGGAGAGTTGTTGGCGGGATCCCCAGAGGAACAGGACATAGGATTGGCAGGACCCCCGGCAGGAGAGCAGTCGGCAGGACCCCCAACGGGACTGGACATAGGGTTGGTAGGACCCCCGGCAGGAGAATAGTCGGCGGGACCTCCAACGGCAACTGCAACTCCTTCCTTTAGGAGCCGTTTGGAGGCTCCGTGGACCTCCAAAGGCCAGACGTGTTACAGAGAACGGCTCCTGGACAGGAGCAGGCAATGGGGCAGAAGCCAGGGTTGACTCCAAACGGACCACACCGATGCGTGTGGTGTCATAACGGGAGTTGGGAGGCCTGGAGCTGTCAGGCAGGGGATAACACACCATGAGGAAATCCAAAATCCCGCCCGGTAAGAATTTAACCAAGCCTGGTTTCTCCATCGTAATCTGGCATGCTTCTGCCAGAACAGCCTCTCGCTGCTGAACACTGGACGCTCCCAACCATCGACTAGAGCAGCCAACCAAAGCAAAGGAAAACTCCAATATCTCCTGCTCAAAAGGATCTGCTGGGCCCATATTTAGGTTGGTTTGTTCTGTTACGGTGTGTGAAGCAGGCAGGACCCAAATGCAGATTTAAACTGAACATTCCTTTATTTCAAGGCTACCGGATACTAATAAAGACAAAACAGAACACTCACCGGAGACTTAGTCACAAACAAAAGACGAACCAACACTGAACACAGGAAAATACAAGACTAAATACAGGGAGGGGTAATCACAAGACGAGAAACAGCCGGGCAGGGGAGGAGAAACACAAGGGCGACAGGTGAACACACCCGGGAAACTAACGACAGGGGAAAAACACAAGGACCAGAAAATACACAAGGAGGAAAATACCCATAACCAGACACACAAAACTACAAACGTGACAAATCATAATAATCCTCACAGAAACGTACTAGGTTGGGAGGGTCTTATGAAGTACTATCAAGTGTCATTATGGAAAATGTAGGTTCAATCATTTTTGGAGCTTCACACATTATAGTTTTGTTTATACTGTGCACATTTGTACAACCAGAGAAACGTGTATTGTCCTAATAAAAGGTTCCCATTGTTAAATATTTTAATTTTTTTATCAAATAGCATAACAAATATGAAAATTATTCATATTGTTATTAGAAGTGTGTTGACCAATTACAATTATTTGTTTCATGCCAGGAATTATGTCAGCAGGACTATGAGTATTATGATGTTCTGGATGGTTAGTAAAGGTCCAAGGATCCTGTCAGACTACTTTATCTTCATTGTAAGAAACAAATTAACTTTTTTCCTTCTCCTAGCTCTGACTTCTAGAAACGGAAACGCAGGTTTATTGCTTATGGATTATCAGAAATCATTTCAAAGGGACACAGACACATTGGATTAACCTATGGATTAACTTCAGCAGCGTTTTTATCGTTTTAATGCCATTGAAGACCACTTTTGACCAGACTACGACACAGGTGAGCCATGTTAGCGTTTTTAGCTACCTAGCGCCACATGTTTTGATGTCTGTTCTTGTTATTATCTCCGCGAGTTCCTATAATTGAGTGATAATGAGGGTACCCTTCGATTCTGTGTCACCTGACAATGTGAAACGATGTCATGGATGTGCAGAAAAGATAAATAATAAGGTTTTGGGAGTGAATTTCGGTGCAGTAATCTGTTAGTATTTTTCGCTCGTTGCTAATTCAGAGGCTCAGCGTTAGCATTATCAGTTAGATGAGTTTCTTCCCGTTACATGGATATAAAACATTCATAGTTTATTAAATGAACATGCCCTCAGACACTGTTTCCTGCAAGATGTTGCGGGAGGGCCCAGTACCGGGGTCTCTCAGGCTTAACAGGTTAAACTGAAGCTTGACTTTAAAGCAACCCAACGGAAGTCTCATGTAAGTTTAGTTCTTTCACTCGTAGCTCTGGCTGCGGGGGTGCTAGAGACGGGAGCACGTTGATACGACCTTCCTAGCCGGAGATATGGCCGCATTTTACAATAAACTTACAAATGTCTTCTCTCCTAGATTTTCCAACATTGCTGACTCAATAACTGTTGAGTTCCAGGTCTGGAATTAATATCAGCACCAAAACTGCTGGGAGCTTCATGGGTTTTCATGGCCGAGCAGCTGAATGCAAGCCTTACATCACAAAGCACAATGCCAAGCGTCGGATGGAGTGGTGGAAACGTGTTCTGTGGAGTAACCAATCACCAATCGTCTGATGGACGAGTCTTGGTTTGGCGAATGTCAGGAGAACCTTACCTGCCTGACTGCATTGTGCCAACTGTACAGTTTGGTGGAGGAGGGATAATGCTATGGTTGTTTTTCTGGGGTTGGCCTAGGCCCCTGGGTTCCAGTGAAGGAGATTCTTAATGCTTCATCTTACCAAGTCATTTTGGACAATTCTATGCTTCCAACTTTGTGGAAACAGTTTGGGGAAGGCCCTTTTCTTTTCCAGCATGACTGTGCCCCAGTGCACAAAGCAAGGTCCATAAAGGCATGGTTGGATGAGTTTGGTGTGGAATAACTTGACTGGCCCGCACAGAGCCCTGACCCCCACCCCACTGAACATCTTTGGGATGAACTATCAATCAATCAATGTTTATTTATATAGCCCAATATCACTGTTACGTCCCCACTAGGGATGAGGAAGTGCAACACACACCAGTTGGGATTGGTAATAATTATAAGTGGTTTTATTACAAAACAGTGTGAAACAAAATGGCAGGCATGCAGCCTGAACAAACAAAAGGGCCAAAAGGGCACAGGTTGATAACCAAACAAAAGGAGGACTCTAAAAGTGAGCCTATTTACACACCTGAAATCACTAATCAACACTAACGAAAGGAGGCTGCAAGAAAACACAGCTAAATAAGGCAACTAAACACACTACTCTAAACACATATCTCAACACGACACTAAGCACATATATAATCACACTAAACACACTACACGAGTTAAACACAGTCTAATAGCTTAAGTCCAAAGTGTCCACAACACAAGAGCAAAATGCGTGAGGCGTCTACTCGCAGCAGAGCCTCCAGAGTGATGATTGTCCCCAGCTTTGTAGTCGTCTCCAGCAGGTATGCGCCGGCTGTGTGCTGCGATTGGAGTGCGTCGGGCCCGGCGTGCTCCAATCACAATCTTCAGGGGTGCGGACCAGGAGATGGCAGCCAATCACGACAGGGCAATCGCACAGCTCATTTACATGCAACACACATTAACACAGTTAAGAGAACCAGGAAGGCAGCAGCCGTAACAATCACAAATGTTACATTTGTCTCAGTGGACTTCACAGTTTGTACACTAGAATGGAGAGCCAGCCTCTCGTCCAAGTGTCTGACCTCACAATTGCTCTTCTGGATGAATTGGCAAAAGTTCCCACAGACACACTCCACAATATTGTAGAAAGCCTTCCCAGAAGAGTGGAAGCTATAGCTGCAAAGGCAAGGCAAGTTTATTTATATAACACCTTTCAACACAAGGCAATTCAAAGTGTTTTACAAAAATGAAAGACATTCAGAAAATGACATTTAAAAACAGTCATTAAAAAGCAAACATAATAAAAGAAACATTAAACGAAAAAATACATGAGTAAAAGTTACAGTGCAGTTTAAGATATGAATAGTTCAATTAAAAGCAGCGACAAAAAGAAAAGTCTTCAGCCTGGAAAGTAGTCAGAGTTGCAGCGGACCTGCAGGTTTCTGGGAGTTTGTTCCAGATATTTGGAGCATAATAACTGAACGGTGCTTCTCCATGTTTGGTTCTGACTCTGGGGACAGAAAGCTGACCAGTCCCAGAAGACCTGAGAGATCTGGATGGTTAATAATTTAGCAGTAGGTGAGAAATGTATTTTTGAAAGAATGGAGACAAGCAGTGGCCGGAAGTTTGGCCGGATATAAATAGGGGTGGCCATGGTTAGAGACGGGGTTTTAGGCGTGGCCATGCTCCTATGTTAACAAGTTAACTTCATTTCACTAGCAGGAACCACGCCAAAACAGTGTGATGTTTGTAGGTTTATTGCAGAAGTAACAAATGAATTGATATGAGGGGGGTGAAGGGATGTTCTGGTCTGGGAGGACGTGCTGTGGTCCGTGCCGTGGGAGACTCAGAGTGGGGGTTCCGTTTCCGGTATGATCTACTTGGGCTGATTACGGGCCTCCAAAAGAGTCCGATTAAATGGAGCTGAGTTGAGCGTGTGCCTGTCTGAGATCATTAAGATTGTTGCAGATGTAGGTGTGGTAAGCTTGGGATGACCAGCGGCCCAGGACCTGGATGGTTTGATCAGAGATGCCCAGTCTCGCTGCTATGGACGCTGCGCCAATGCGGAAGAAATGGCTCGAGTAGTGTTCTGAGAATATCCCAGAAATAAGCAGGATGTTGTGAAAGTGTTTCTGGAACCAGAAACGTGTGGCCATTTTTCCGGTTGCGGTGAGAAAGAGTGCATTTTGAGGCATTGCGTGGACATCGTACTTTGTGCTGAGGTATTTTGTTAGTGGCTCATATGGGCTGAGATAGGAGTTCAGGTGGAAGATGTAGATGGGGAAAGAAATTCCCAGCTGATGTGTTTTATTCCTTCGAAGTGTGAATATGAGAGAGTCGTTTGTGTGGAGGGATATTTGGGATAGGCTGGGGTGATGATGAGGATTGTAGGCAGGTGTTACCTTTTTACTATCAACGGTATCTCGGCACCGAAACCGTAGTTTCGAATACACACCGGTGGTTTCTGACTTGGCTCGTTGTCAGCCGGTAACCAGCTGCCCAGACATTTCGAGGGGAAAGAGGATGGAAACGAGGCGTTCGGGTGCCGTGGGAAGAACCTCCGTTTATTCACGTCCTTCAAGCTATATTGACACTGTATTACATACATACAGACTAGATACTATTCCTTTTCTGACCACTTTCTCTATACTTTCGTCTCTCTCTCCATAACTCCGCACTTCGCCTTGGCCATCACATTTCACACACACCGAGACTCCAAAACCCACAACCCCTTGCGGCTGCTACTCTTAAAGTGACAGGCCAAACCTGTAACACAGGTGAAGTAGGTGAAAATTCGGAGCATCGCAGGAAGCCGAATAATGCTAACAGAAATATGCATTCGAGGGTAAGGTCGACCATCGGTGATACTTTTTTCCGGTTCCGGCGCCGCGCGAGTGGCAGCCTGTTAAAGCAGCGCTTACTCACATTGAGTAGTTTTCCTTATATTTACTTATTTAAACTATCTTATCTTTTTATTTTTATTGTATATACTTTTGTTTAACTTATACTTGCACTAAGGACGTCAAGCCCGTACTTTTGCACTCTTTTTAGTATTGTTTCTGTTCACTACCGTGTCCGGCATTTCCTCGGGCAGTGAACGTCCAATTGTTTACACTCAGGATCAGCTACTAGCCTTCCGTAGCATGGCGATGCTAACCGGCGATAGACCCGCTGTTCCCTGCGAGCTGAGGAGAAAGAGAAGAGGACGTTGTGCCGAGGCAAAGCTGCGAGCCAGGAGGAGACGACACAGACCTGTCCTTCCATCTATCATCATGGGGAATGTTAGATCTCTCCCAAACAAGATGGACGAGATCGCGGCGCTGACCCGGCATGAGAGGGAGAATCGGGAGAGCAGCATCCTCGTGTTTACTGAGACGTGGCTAACGGAGCACTAACACTACACTTGATGGTTTTCATCTGCTGCGGGCGGATAGGACGAGAGAGAGCGGTAAGAGGAAAGGAGGAGGGCTGGCTGTGTTTGTGAACGATAGATGGTGTAACCTAGGGCACATTACTATTAAAGAGTGAATCTGCAACAGGGACATAGAGCTGTTAGCCGTTAGCATGAGGCCCCACTATTTACCTCGGGAATTCACGCATGTTATCGTGATAGCTGCATATATTCCCCCCTCTGCCAACGCTGAAGAGGCATGTGCCGTCATCAGCTCTACTGTAAGCAGACTGCAAACAAATATATAATTCGAGAGAAGATCAAGAGTTTTTATCGCTTGAAATGACGAAAAGGAAAAAGGACAAGGACATCCCTCTGTTGGAGGGGCAAAGGAGTCTGGTGGGATTCTTGGGAGTATTGGTACACGGAACGTGCATGATTTGGACGTGATGAGCGGGGGGTTGCTAGTGAAGCACATGCGTGAACTGCGAGCGCCGGAGCCTCGCAGCGGCGAAACTGAGGCTCCATGGTAAACTGTGATAACATGAAGAGCCGTTTGGGAGCCGAAAAAGCCGGTGCTTCTTAGTAAGCCGAGCTGAGCCAAATGATCCGTCTCACTAACGTAAAGAGATAGTATCTATATGGGACGGCTCAATTCAAAATTCAAGGAAAACGTCATACCCACCATGACTATACGGTGTTTTCCCAACAATAAACTATGGATTACCCCTGAAATAAAGGCTCTCCTGAAGGACAAAAAGAAGGCCTTCAGATTTGGCAACAGAGAGGAGCTGAAGATTTTACAGAGGGAGCTGAGGTGGAAAATTAGAGAGGGGAAAAACAGCTGCCATCGGGGTGGATGACGCTGTCATCTACCCATGGTTTAGAGTGAGACATCTCCACCATAAAGTTAATTATGGATTCAGTGGTATTAACAAAAACCTACCAGCAAATATATAAAAATTCAGTTTTGTGCTACTGGATAGTGAAAACCACAGCGATTAGCCCTCTAACCTCCGATAGAAGTTTATACATGGATGCTGCTTTTTGAGAAGTGAAGAACAGAGGAACCGGTGTGGAGGCTGAACAGACACCCCCTGTTCCTCTGAGCCAGCTGGGCTGGCTCAAAGCCTCGCCGAATCCTCCCGAATAATACTAAATCAAACCCAACCACATCCAAAAGACAGGCAGATGGACAGATACACCTCAGGGTGACACACAGAAGTGCTAATGTGTCCTCAAATGGAGAGTCTGTCAGTTATACACATTTGAAATGAAAAAATAATCATGCACATGTGTACAGAGATGGAAACAAACACCAAGGCAGAGGCGCCCCCACACACTCCCACACACACATAAATCAAACTGTTGAACAGAACATCATCATGCACAGAACTTGCTTTTTGGGTGACCAGATTTTTCTCACATATACATTACAAATTAACATACATTTACTGTCACATTGGGAAAAGGGAATACATATAAACATATTATATATCGGAATGATAAAGAAATGGAACGCAAACACAGTAGAACCCAGGATAATCAAAAAAAAATTCTATGCAAAAGACACATATTTAAATTGAATCTGATTGGATTTTGTGAAAAATCACTTATTTTAAACAACCTATCTTCCGTAACCACGGCACGCTGGAGAAAAGTATAAGGTTGGAGAAGTCGTTATTTAATTTAATCTGGCTTCGTATGATTAAAAGCAACACGATCATCGACCCGACGCAGTCCCCCGTTGTTGTTGTTGTGAGCGCCTTTGGGGAGCAAATCAGCAATGTAAATGGTGACGTCATGACGCAGCAGCGGCAGCACCAGTCGGGCTCTGGGCGGTATGAACAAAGCGGGAGCAGAAAAGGGAAACCGGAGCTGAACCAGAAAAGCTCTAGCACGGAGCTAGAATGGGAAAAGCGCTGGTGTGAAAGCCGCAAGAGTGGTGTTAATATATGGAGATTATTCTGCTGAACAAAACTAGTTCTAAATGTGTGTTTGTGTTTGCCACAGAGCTTATTTTCTGCAGTATACAAATATTGAATAGAAAAAACTCATTGTTTTTTGTCGAGTGAGCCCTTGTTATGCTAATGTTACAGGTGGGTATGGTGCATTGATAGCCGAGAGAAAGTTCATTGCTCGTTGTTAAAGTATTTGTTAAGGGGAAAATGATTAGGCCTATATATATAAATGGTAATGTAGTTTAATTGTAGGATGTTTGGAAAGGATGAGATTTTATCTGTGTGTTTGTGTTCGTTTTGGAGACGTGTGATCTGTTAAACTGTAATCGACTAGATAGCCTTGATCTGGGAGACGGAGATCGATTGCTCTTGTCTCCGCCCACATATCTGGGGGGTTTTGCAGCACTTTCCTCTAGTGATGGGAATTATGGCTCTCTGAAGGGAGCCGGATCTTATGGCTCCGTTCCTTTGCAAGAGCCGTTCAAAAGAGCCGGGTTTTTTTTTTAAGGGGGCGGGGTTACTAGGTTTATCTGCAAAATATACCTTTTATAAATCAATCAAATGTAGCCCTGTTTTGACTAATGATTTATATCATATATCACTTTTAATTATTCAATACATCCTTTGTACAGAAGTATTAAAAAGTAAAAATGTAATTTGTAATATAAATGATTTGCTGTGGCCAATTGTTTTCATTGCATTTGCAGACCCTTGTAACTCTCTGATTGTAGAATCACGCTAAAAAAAAAGCAGATAGCAACACCTATACAAACTGACAATAAATCTTTGCTGAGGCTAAAAATAATCATAAATAAATAACATAGTGAAAATAAATATATTGCAATGCTCAAAACAGCAGCATCCAACAGTCTCTAATCCTTGGATATTACATGTCACTGCATGCATGCACGGAGCACCCGTAGAAAGGAGATCATCATCTCTTTGAGCCGACTCGTTCGCGACCGACACATCAGTACTTTCCTCACTTGAGTAAAGTACTGGCAAGTGAAACCTAACTTTGACTCTCGTCATAATTCAGGTTTGTAGATAGTACAAAAACGTAGCAAATCGGGCCAAACTATAACATATCATGTGTAAAGAGTGTTTTAAAGCGATTGTGTGAAATATATCAGCAGTTTTCTGAGGCAGCTAAATCTCCCCATTAAAAACCCAGGTAGGCTACAGTGAGGAGAAGTTGCTGTAAGAGGAGAGCTAGGTGGTTGAGTACAGTCATCTGAGGCCAGTCAGAGATCATCAGCTAATTCAAAATGCTGCAGCACGTGTACTAACCAGAGTTAGGAAAAGGGACCACATTACTCCTGTTCTGGCTGCCTTACACTGGCTCCCTATAGAACACAGGATAGAATTTAAAATTCTTCTTCTCGCCTACAAAGCCCTTAATGGGCAGGCGCCATCTTACCTTAAAGAACTCATTATACCCTACTGGCCTACTAGGGCATTGCGTTCCAAGAATGCAGGGTTGTTGGTTGTTCCTAGAGTCTCTAAAAGTACAATGGGAGCCAGAGCCTTTTCTTATCAAGCTCCACATCTGTGGAATCAGCTTCCAGTTTGTGTTCGGGCGCCAGACACCCTATCCGTTTTTAAGAGTACACTTCGGGCCCGGCGCCACGAGGGGGCAAAAGGGGGCATTGCCCCCTCAGTTGTCTTATTTTCCCCCTCACCTTGAGCATCATTCATCCATCAAAAAGTACAATAAATGTCACAACTATTAAATAACTTTAAATAATTATTTTCCCCAACACACGTTACTATGTTTAGATCAGATATGTGGGCCGGCAGTCAAGCAACGTGTAAACAAGCCTCAACACCAAGTGAGCTTGTAGTCTTAATGTTAGCGTGTGTGCTTAACTGTAAACACAGTCGGATGGGTGACCAAAACGTCCCCGTTTTCGGTGGCCGGTACCTGGTTCAAACTCCCGAAAATGTTCCCTTTTTTGAATGTGCGTTAAAAAACAGAGCAGGGTGAAATAAAATGTTACATGTCAGTAAAAACAGAGTAACAGTGTTGTGCCTTTTTGTAGCGTTAGCGTATTTCTTCTTCTACTACTTCTTCTTCTACCTCTACTTCTTCTTCTTCTTCTTCTTCTTCTTCTACTTCTACTTCTTCTTCTTCTACCTCTACTTCTTCTTCTTCTTCTACTTCTTCTTCTTCTTCTACTACTTCTTCTTCTAATTCAATGTACCTGCCCGTGAGATATTGGACAAAAGAAACTCGGCTAGTAGTGTCAACTAAATCCATAGTATTACAACAAAAGTACTTTAAACGAGGTAAATTACGAATGTATGTTCTCAATCGCCAAGTATGGGATTAAATATTACATTAGTTTAAATTAGATGTATTGTCCCCAGGGGGAAATTCATTTGCACAGCTCTGTTGTGGTCTGTATTATATAAACCGTTGTCGGTACCATATGTGTTCGGGGTACCATATGTGTTCGGGGTTCGTCTCTTACCAGTGACGTCACGACGTCAATGACGTCAATAAAATAAAATACTCAGGGGAGTTTCCTGAATTTTCATGCCCAAAGCCAAGCACTAGGCCCTGGGTAAATTAAGAGGCTGATCTGGGGCACTTTTGTCCACTTTCCCTGGTGCTAGAAACTCAAGTCAGGCATCACTGGAATCGTCTCAGAGAGTAGATGATCAGTGGGGCCTTCTTTTTACTGAACCATGATGTTTCGATGTATATTTCCATTGAAAATGCTAACCGCTAGCCGCAAAGCTAGCATCGCAGCTACTGCTCCGTTTTTGGAGACTTTGCACACGTTTTTCACAACATTTTTAATTCGCTTCGTCTTGATCTGTAGATGTGATTTGATGTGTCGTGTGTGTCCCAAAAATAACAATCGACAGTGTAAACATAATTATGTAAATAACCCAATTTGTGTTCTGTGAAACGGAAAAGGATTTTACTTTGTTTTTGTTACTTGTTGCAGTGTCTTAAATGTAATTTAGGTTAACTTCCTGTTTGAAGTTGTTGCTATGGAAACAACATCACGGAGAAAAAAGTCATATCTTCTACATATAATAACGGACAAAGTAAAGAATGAAGTGTAAGCTATGTTCAAATGTTCGGAATTTGACCGTGTATGATGGTCCTCTTGAGTTGCCGTACAGCCAATGGCGTACAGCCATTGCTCCGTTTTCATGTGTCTATTACATGTTTTTCACAAACATTTTCACACGCTAGGAGTATAGGAATACTTCAATTCGGTTCGTCATGATCTGTAGATGTGATTTGCCCCAGAGCACAACCGCGTAAATTACCGTACAGCCAATCACAATGCGTACAATGCGTGACGTCATTGGTAAGAGACGGCCGCCGAAAACATATGGTACCCCGAACACATATGGTACCGACACCGTATTGGTACAATGAGCGACATAGGATTGTGAAACATTGATTTTTTTTTTCCTCATGGCAGTTTGACTCTAGAGACAAACCAGGGGACTTTACTTTTAATCTGTGTCTGTCCATTTGGTGTAGTGTTTTATCCAATATTACATTTGGTTTATATATTAGTCACTTTCTTATGAAATGGCAGGTTTTTTGGCCTTGTTCTGAACATTCAACCCTGGAAATAAAAAATCAACCAGATACATTTTTCTAGATATACAGTAAGTAAGTAACATCTGTATATGAAGACGAGTTAAGGGGTAGAGGAGAAAAGGTTATGGTATACTTACAGAGCCAATTTATAAATGGAGGAAATCAATGTTAGTCTGTTAACCAAAGTGCAGCCATCTAATAATGTACTATCTGTTATTAAAGATCAGAGGAAAAGAACAGAATGAGAGGGGTCAATCCGGAATACAAATAAAGAAGCAAAGTTATTGTAGAGCAGTGAGAAGGAAAAAAGCTTGGTATGTCAATTCATTACATTGCCAGTATTTTTCGTTGTTGTGAGAAAAAAAAAATCGCCCCCTCTGATTTTTTAACAGCCCCCTCAGTCATTTCATCCTGGAGCCGGGCCTGGTACGGTTAATACCTTCCTTTTTGATAAAGCTAGTTGATAAAATAATCTAATAAGAGTGCATTGACGTATACACGCTGTGCCTCTTCACCTATACATCTTAGTTCTTACTCTTTTTCCTTACTGATGGTATATAATTTGGTTGTGTGTGTGTAGACGGCAGAAGTAGGGAGAGGCATATATGTTCCCCGAGTCGACGCACAACTGTTGATTGGTGTCAGTGCCAACATAACTTTTTAGGAGCAATGCGCTCATGGTATAGATGTGGCGCATACATCTTAGTTCCTACTCTTTTCCCTCACCCTATTGGTGTGCATGTACGTAGACACGTTGTGACTCTCCACCTCTGTTCCTTACTTCTTACTTGCTACCCTTTTCCCTCAACCCATCCTAAGGGAGTCCATGTACGTAGACACGTTAGTTTGGCTGCTATAGGCTTAGACTGTCGGGGGACACCTTACTTCTTCCTTCTGTCTGTCTGTACCTGTGTACTCTCATGTTCCGAATAACCCAGCTTCCCCCAAATTTCTTTTTGGTGTGTATCTACGCCGGAATCCTGAGACGTGGCTGATCCTGTTGCTGTGGCCCTGTGTCCTGGATCCTGCATCCTGAATCCTGGATCCTGAGTCCTGGACTTCGAGTCGTGGTTGAACCTGTCACTGTGGTCCTGCCTGACTCTCATCATACTACTTCCCTGATGGCTCCCAACGGATTGTTGACATTCTCGTGGATTCATTTTCTTATTATAGACACATGCATTTCCAAACATTTGGTGTACCTATGCTGTACAATGTATTATCTCTTCGATTTATTCACGGCATCTATTGCACATCTGTCCGTCCTGGGAGAGGGATCACTCCTCTGTTGCTCACCCTGAGGTTTCTCCCAATTTCACCTTTAAACTGTGGGGTTTTCTCTAGAAGTTTTTCCTTGTACGATGTGAGGGTCTAAGGACAGAGGGTGTCGTATTGTCATACTGATATTCTGTACAAACTGTGAAGTCCACGGAGACAAATGTAACATTTGTGATATTGGGCTATATAAATAAACATTGATTGAAGCATTGATTGATTGATCAGGGACATCTTAATCCATCCAGTTCAGTCGACTCCTGTGCAGTATTAAGCCCCTCCTGTCGACAAAATAACAAAAATGGAAGAGCTACAGGAAGAGGTAGTAGGAGAGTTACACACTCACTAAAGACAATCTACTAGAAATCTGTGATTTCCTCCACATATCAGATGGACAGAGAGCAGGTGTTAAAGGGAAATCCCGCATATCATTAGTGACACACATTATGAAGTACCTTGAAAGAGAACAACTGGAAGAGCTAGAAGATCAAGGCATGTCGGAACTGTTACTACTGAAAGACAAAATTGCAGACATGAATAAGGAAGCACACACTGAGCATGAAAGATGTACAGAGGAAATAGGTACACTGTAAAAATGTTCACCGTGAATTCACAATAATTACCTCGCAACTTGTTGCATGACTTTCACAGTAAGATTCACAGCAATATACTGTGAATGTCTTCACAGCAATGTATTGTAATTTCACATCCATGATATTACAATATATTACTGTGAATGTCTTCACAGCAGTGTATTGTAATTTCAAATCCATGATATTAAAATATATTACTGTGAATGTCTTCACAGCAGTGTATTGTAATTTCAAATCCATGATATTACAATATATTACTGTGAATGTCTTCACAGCAGTGTATTGTAATTTCACATCCATGATATTACAATATATTACTGTGAATGTCTTCACAGCAGTGTATTGTAATTTCACATCCATATTACAATGCATTGTTGTAAAGGTAAAACTGTACACTGTAAATTCACAGCTTCAATGACTAATGAATTACTGTGATATTACAGTATGTTACTGGGAAATTACATCATTTACTTGTACATGCATTACAACAAGGGCCTGTACTTTTACATTTCTATTGTGAAAGCAATGTAGGAGTTGCCAGTAATTTACTGTCAATTTACAATGATAGACGTGCATAACTGTAGTCCCCAGCTCCGGTACTTCCTGGAGGAAGCTCACACTTTGGTTTACGTGATTAGTCACGTCATCCAACAGTAAGCCAAAGTGTGAGCTTCCTCCAGGAAGTACTGGAGCTGTCACGAAGCAGGGTCAAGAATGCCTGTGTGTGTGCTGCTGTCTTCATGCTGAGGTATTTCATATTGAAAAAAATTCCCTTGAAACCTATTCCTTTGCAAAAAAGTCTAAGATATAGAGGATCCACATGGAAGCAATAGCAAACGTAACTGCACTCTTATTCCATTTCTAATATAATGTGTCCATTGAGCTTTGAAAATAAAACATTTAATTTGAAGCAGTGAAAACATAGTTCAGTTTAATCACAAAGGCCTCCTCAGATGGTGAGATTCATTCAGAGCTGGAAATGAATCCTCTCTCCTCTCTGATTAATATGATACAGAGAGGTGGTAAATGCTGAAGTAATTGCACCAATGCTGTTATTTTCAGACTGGAAGTAAGGGGGAATTGTTTCACCCCTGATTGCTGTTTGGAGGCTTCTTCACAAGCATCAGTCAGCTCAAGCAACTTTACCAAGGGCAGCTTGAATGTTTACTGAAAGGAAAAACAAAATTAGCAAATTACTAGTGTTGTCCAAAGCTGAAATGTGAGCGTCAGATGAGTATTTTAACATTCTAATCAACTTTAATTAAATCAATCTGAAACTATTTACGCAAGGGTGATTCCTCATTCAACACTCTAGATATTTGAAACAATATGATACTTTTACTCCTGTGGAACTCCTGTTTCTGAACTGAACTTTTTCTTCAAACCCTTGGTCTGACTAACACGTCTGATCAACATTTGCCGCAACATTTACCGTGAAACAACATTTGGCCGTTCACGGAAACAACCCATTGTGATCGAGAAATGCGTATCATGAAAGTTACGGTGCTGATTCAGCATTTTATAACTTACACTGTAACTTACTAAAGTGCTTTGTTTTGAACGGTGATATACACAGTGATAGATTAGGGCTTAACAAGTTTATAATAAATACAGTTGTATTTCTTTTTTTATATTTTTCACACAATCATACATATTGGGATGCATGTGAATACATGTGGACCGGAGAGTGAGGACAATAAGTTTCACCTTACTTCAGTTTCAACCTAATGAAGAATATATTTTTCAATGTTGTCCACGTTCATAAAGCCCAACAGTCTCTGAAACACATATCTATATATTTCATATAGAACCATGTATCTCATTTGTCAGAACGTCTTTGTATATGCTGTAAATTACCCATATATGTAATTATACTGTAACCTCATCTGCACTTTATCTAATCTAACCCCCCACCCACTCACTTCTGTTTGGATGCAACCTGCATTTCTATGTGCAATGACAATAGTTGAATCGTATCTAACCCTAACGCTTATTGAGCATATTGTTTAATATAGGCAATTTGCCAAAATGTAAACAAATAAAGGTTAATAAACCGTGATTGCTGTTGCACACAGCTACACTCAATGAATCGATGACAGCATTAAACTTGTTGTTAACATCCCCAAACTGGAACAGGAACTACATTTATTTCGGCAGAAAGTCATGTCAAATATATATTAGAAAAATTAAAAAGACACTGCTCTAAAATGTGCCTGATAATCGTCAAACCCTAACCCTTTAAGCTTTCATTAATGGCTAATTGCCAAAATGTAAACTTATAAAGGTTAATAAAACAGTCGTTGCCCACAGTAAATCTCAATGAATTCATGGAAGCAATACACTTTTTGTTCACATCCCCAAACCAGAGGAAGAACTGTAGTTCTGTTCCACAACTTGAGCTCGGAGGTATTGAGGCGCAGTTGTCTCGATTTTGCAGAAGGTCAGCCTTGGTGTCAGCCTTTGAAAACCCAAGGTCGACACCAAAGTATTGAACCTTCAAAACCTGGAGCGATACAGAGCTCCCCTCAGAGCCTTGTCTGACCTTTTACTACTCTGAGATTGTAAGTAGTACATCAGTGAGGGTGGTCAGTGTCAGCTGGAGAACAGCACATACTTTTTCTGATCTAACAGCAATATTTGGCATGTGTCCTCTTGGTAATACATCAATTGCATTAGCTAGAAAATGCCCTGACAGATCCGGTAACTCATGTAAAATAATTCTAATAAACTTGAAGATATTTCTTAGTTCTTTATTTAAGTCCTCTGTATGTCTTATTTGCATTGCATACAGTATAGGCTGGTTTATACTGAATCTGTAGGGACATAGCGTCTATACAATCAATATAAAACAATGGGTCAAGTCACAGGATGAAAAATGGGATAATGTGAAAGGGGTTCCTTTGTACATCACCTGAATCTCTCCAAGGCTTTTAGTGAGTTTCATCATCATTTAGCGGTCCGGCTCGCCAATTTACTAAAAAGGTGACAGTACCGTAACCTCTGTGCAAAAACACAAGTCATGAATGAAAAATTATCCCATCTGCAAGAAAGCCGCAGCATTACATCAGTATTAAACCTTTTTTTGACCACCCCAACCGGGATATACAGTATTACGACCACATTTCTATTCATATTTGAGTCCGTTTTTTAGAAGAAAAGCTAATCAATCAATCAATGTTTATTGATTGCCAATATCAATACCAATATAGCCCAATATCACAAATGTTACATTTGTCTCAGTGGTCTTCACAGTGTGTACAGAATATCAGTATGACAATACGACACCCTCTGTCCTTAGACCCTCACATCGTACAAGGAAAAACTTCCGAAGAAAACCCACAGTTTAAAGGGAAAAATGGGAGAAACCTTAGGGAGAGCAACAGAGGAGGGATCCCTCTCCCAGGACGGACAGACGTGCAATAGATGCCGTGTGTAAATTGAAAAGATAATACATTTGCAACATAGGTAGTCCAAATGTTTGGAAATGCATGTGTGTATAATAGGAAGATGAATACACGAGGATATCCATCCAGGACCGATGATCCAGGACCACAGCCACGACTCGAGATCCAGGGCTCGCAATCCAGGACACAGGACCGCAGGATCATCCATGACTCCGGATCCCGACGTATATAGACACCAAAAAGAAAGACATTTGGGGAAGCTGGGTTAATCGGAACATGAGAGTACACAGGTATAGACAGAGAGAAGGAAGAAGTAAGATGTCCCCCGACAAACTAAGCCTATATCAGAAAAACTAGGGGCTGAATCTAATCAGCCCTAACTATAAGCTTTATCAAAAAGGAAGGTCTTAAGCGCACTCTTAAAAACAGATAGGGTGTCTGCCGCCCGAACACAAACTGGAAGCTGATTCCACAAATGTGGAGCTTGATAAGAAAAGGCTCTGGCTCCCATTGTACTTTTAGAGACTCTAGGAACAACCAACAACCCTGCATTCTTGGAACGCAATGCCCTAGTAGGACAGTAGGGTATAATGAGTTCTTTAAGGTAAGATGGCGCCTGCCCATTAAGGGCTTTGTAGGCGAGAAGACGAATTTAAAATGATATCCTGTGTTCTATAGGAAGCCAGTGTAAGGCAGCCAGAACAGGAGTAATGTGGTCCCTTTTCCTAACTCTGGTTAGTACACGAGCTGCAGCATTTTGAATCAGCTGAAGCGACTTGACTGACTTCTTGGTACACCCTGATAATAAAGAGTTACAATAATCCAGCCTAGAAGTAACAAATGCATGGACTAGTTTCTCTGCATCGTTTTGAGGCAAGATATGCCTGATTTTTGCAATGTTACGTAGATGGAAGTAGGCGGTCCTTGAAATTGATTTTATGTGGGCGTTAAAGGATAAATCTTGATCAAATATAACACCAAGATTCCTTCCAGTCTCACTGGAGGCAAAATTAATGCCATCCATAGTTAGTATATCTTTAGATAATTGTTTCGTAGATTCTTCGGGCCAAGTACAATAACTTCAGTTTTGGTCGTGTTTAACATCAAAAAGTTTAAGGTCATCCACGTTTTTAAGTCCTTAAGGCAGTCTTGCATTTTATTTAGATGATTAATTTCATCAGGCTTGATTGATAAATATAGTTGAGTATCATCCGCATAACAATGAAAGTTTACAGAATGATTCCTTATAATATTGCCTAACGGAAGCATATATAATGTGAACAAAATAGGTCCGAGCACTAAGCCCTGTGGCACTCCATGGCTAACTTTGGTTTGCGTGTAAGATTCATCGTTAACACGTACAAACTGAGAGCGTTCAGATAGATAGGACCTAAACCAGCCTAAAGCAGTTCCCTGTATGCCAACTAAGTTCTCTAGTCTTTGCAATAGGATATCATGGTCGATAGTATCACATGCAGCACTGAGATCGAGCAAAACAAGAATAGAGACAAGTCCCTTGTCTGAGGCTATTAGAATGTCATTTGTGACTTTAACCAGAGCTGTCTCTGTGCTATGATGTGTTCTAAAGCCAGACTGAAAATCTTCAAATAAATCATTGTTTTTTAAGTAATCACACAGCTGTTTTGCGACCGCTTTCTCAAGAATTTTTGAGAGGAACGGAAGATTAGAAATAGGTCTATAGTTGGCTAAAACCTCTGGATCGAGGTTGTGCTTTTTAAGAAGCTAATGTGTACATTTTGAATCTATGTGTTAAACCAGGGGTTCCCAAAGTGGGGGTTGCGAGATGATTACAAAGCAAAAATTGAAAATGTGCGGACTGGCCATCTGTATAATTTCCCCGCAGCGAGGCTACCCCCATTGACAATCCACTAGCGCAGTGTTTCTCAAACTTTTTCATACCAAGAACCACTTAACCACTAAAAAACACTCACTGACCACCTGACTCCACAAATATTCAAAAACAATAGGCCTGCTCACCACTCCAACAGTACATAACAGCCTAATAATGACAGCTTAACCTTCTCTATATCGCCTCGTTCACAAAATAAATCAACAATACAAATACAACTACAGATTATATAAGCATTTAGTTCAAATGCGATTTAAAATGCTCAGGTTTTACACCTCTTATAAAATGCAGACTACCGTTATTACGGAGTTTATGTCCGAGCCAACAGACTCACAGATTGTTGGCTACTGAGACATATGCAAAATACACCGCATGTAGTACGACACAAACCTCCGCTGTGGATTTTCAAAACAAAATACAGTAAAACTATGGTCGCAGGCCCAAGTTTAAGCCCTTTTTTTCACATGTTAGGCTTGTCTGGGCTTTTTTTGTAGAAATGCTATTAAAACATGAACCTTGGTGACCATTGGGCTGGCCTGCATGGTCTGCCTACAAAACAAAAATAAAAAACGTTTTTGCAGCCCCAACAACAGACATCATGCAATGCTTCATCGGATGCATATTAGATAATAATGTCTATTTCACTCCTAACACATTTAAATCTACTTTCAGCATGGATAAATGTTCATATTGTTATGTCTCGTAAAATCTGTTAAGTTAATGTTTTTAGTTCAGTCTTGTATCCTGTTTTATTTTGTAGTAACCTTTCCTTCTTGCTGCAGATTACCTCACTTCCTCCCTTTGTGTGTTTTCCCGCCACTGCGATTGTCGACTCCGCCCTAATTGTCTGCACCTGTTCCCCCTTAGCCTGCCTATATAGATTCTGTCTCCCTTGTCTTGTTGCCAGTTCGTTTTGTCCCATGTGCCTGACTGCCAGCGTGAAGTCCATGGTTTTTCTGCTAAGAGCTAAGAACCGAGTTTTGGAATTTACTTCATCCTTTGCATTTTTTGATACTATGTTAACCTTTTCCTCGCAAGTGTTTTTTGTTACCTTGACCTGTTACCCCTACGCAGTGGCGGCTGGTGGAAAATATTTGTGGTGGGGCTATTGATAGAGTGAGTAAAAAAGATTTTTGGGGAGAAATGACCCCTTAAATTACGACTTCTGGTGATGTAATGGCGCGTTTCCAGTGCAGCGCGGAGCTCGCTTTAATGCTGCGTTCAGACCGGACGCGATGCGAATA
The DNA here is from genome assembly GCF_902827115.2 of Pseudochaenichthys georgianus. Lineage (NCBI taxonomy): Eukaryota > Metazoa > Chordata > Actinopteri > Perciformes > Channichthyidae > Pseudochaenichthys > Pseudochaenichthys georgianus. Next base: position 8,099,962 of record NC_047508.1, read on the forward strand.
TTCGCTTCGCTCTAAACGCTCCTATCGCAATGCTCTAGTGGCTCGAGTTTCACCGCAGCTGCCAGCTGTGTTTACTCGCATCATTCAAACAAGACGCGCTGGCTCGGGAGCTACAGCTACAACAAGAGTAACATATTTGACCGTGATTTAATTATAATACACGTTTCAAAATGATGCCGACGTAACAACATACTGATACCGGTTAGTAAAAACCATGAATTAATGCTTTGACAAGTCTGCAGACAGACGGCAGGCGAAAAAACCTTTTAGAATGCTTGTTTTCTAAATGGAGCTTGGCTAAGCTAACGTTATATATGCTCCGACCATCCACACTCACGACAACGGCCTACAGACGTAAATAAACCAGCGACTGTATTCTCCATGACACAGGCAGTCTGTGGTTTGTACTTGTTTAACTTTGTCTAGTTTCTGAACAGATCGTATCTGTCCCCGGCTGTTTGAAGAGCAAGCATGTGAAACAAAAGATAGCATTGTCTTTTTCACGAGCCTGCTGTGATATATACAAATCGGGTTGTTCCGGTCCAAGGTCTTTAAGTATCAATTTATCTCCCAAACTTCTCCTTTCAAAGGATTGGAGAGTAGCTCTTGGGCGGACCGAGGCTCCGGCGACTCCACCTGCTCACCATTCTCATCCAAATACTGCGTCACCTTGGTCACTCACGAGTCTAAAAAACAACTCCTCACGTCAACGCACGTAAGCAACATGGGCGCTAACGTGAGCGCCCACGTGACCAAAATATTTGACGGAGCTGATTGGCTGAAATTATGTTTCGGCGGCACAGTTTACTATTGAGACTTTTGCAACCTGCTGGTTGCTGCTGTTTCGCTCGGGGGCTCTGCCCCGTAATGATAAACTAATGCCATGGGCAAGGCCAGGCAGGAAACAGGTGACTTTATCAGTAACTTTGGACATCGTAACACAATTTTAAACGAGATTGTATTGTAGATTATACATTTTTGTGATACTAATTGTATGATATTTACCTTGTTCATTAAAAATTTAAATATAAAATATATATTTTTTTTTAATATATTTTTTTTAAAGTTATTTTTTTTTATTTTATTTATTTTTTATTTTATTTATTTTTTATCTGGCAAGAGGTGGGCCGGCGCCCCTAGCGCCCCTATGGGCCGGCCGCCACTGCCCCTACGGAGAGCTCACAGTGCCACTTTTTTCAGTAAAGACTTTCTTTTGTACTTTGTTTGTCGAGTCGTGCTTTTGGGTTCATACTGCTTTGCCTAGCCGTGACACATATAATACATCCATTGTTTGTTGCTTCTTGAAATCCTAAAAAACAGTTTTTCTAGACAGATTACAAATCGCCTGAAAATGGTACAAACAAGTGGCAACATGGTTTGACGAAGGTGTTGCGTTGGGCTATAACATGCAATCGAAATGTAAGCTCGCTGCGGAAAAACTAGCAGGTTTATTAGGTTTGTCACTACAAGCCACGTTTCATGTTTATTTGATCACTTTGTACAGAAATATTGATCATTGAATCTTTAAATAAAGTTCTTAGAGTGAAAAAAAGTGTTTTAAATGTACCTGACAGAGTGGTGCAGTGTTGACGTACTGTATTTATGTAGGCCGGCCCAGAGCTGGGTTAGCATCATAAGTTAGCAATGGGATTTTCCAGAAAAAAAAAATGACGTTTAGTAGCCTTATTTGGTCACTTTTCAGCAACCACTGTTTTAATGACACAGAGAAGCTTTGGACATTCACCAGTGGATTATTGACTGAAATATTTAATGTCAAAAATATCTTCTGCTTGTATTACCACAGACTTTATTTCAAGGAATCTAACCAAAAATACATTAATAACGTTGACTTTGAGACGAAGGACCTGGAAGTGGATAATCTTCACAGCAATGTATTGTAATTTCACATCCATGATATTACAATATATTACTGTGATGTCTTCACAGCAGTGTATTGTAATTTCAAATCCATGATATTAAAATATATTACTGTGAATGTCTTCACAGCAGTGTTATTGTAATTTCAAATCCATGATATTACAATATATTACTGTGAATGTCCTTCACAGCAGTGTATTGTAATTTCACATCCATGATATTACAATATATTACTGTGAATGTCTTCACAGCAGTGTATTGTAATTTCACAATCCATATTACAATGCATTGTTGTAAAGGTAAAACTGTACACTGTAAATTCACAGCTTCAATGACTAATGAATTACTGTGATATTACAGTATGTTACTGGGAAATTACATCATTTACTTGTACATGCATTACAACAAGGGCCTGTACTTTTACATTTCTATTGTGAAAGCATGTAGGAGTTGCCAGTAATTTACTGTCAATTTACAATGATAGACGTGCATAACTGTAGTCCCCCAGCTCCGGTACTTCCTGGAGGAAGCTCACACTTTGGTTTACGTGATTAGTCACGTCATCCAACAGTAAGCCAAAGTGTGAGCTTCCTCCAGGAAGTACTGGAGCTGTCACGAAGCAGGGTCAAGAATGCCTGTGTGTGTGCTGCTGTCTTCATGCTGAGGTATTTCATATTGAAAAAAATTCCTTGAAACCTATTCCTTTGCAAAAAAGTCTAAGATATAGAGGATCCACATGGAAGCAATAGCAAACGTAACTGCACTCTTATTCCATTTCTAATATAATGTGTCCATTGAGCTTTGAAAATAAAACATTTAATTTGAAGCAGTGAAAACATAGTTCAGTTTAATCACAAAGGCCTCCTCAGATGGTGAGATTCATTCAGAGCTGGAAATGAATCCTCTCTCCTCTCTGATTAATATGATACAGAGAGGTGGTAAATGCTGAAGTAATTGCACCAATGCTGTTATTTTCAGACTGGAAGTAAGGGGGAATTGTTTCACCCCTGATTGCTGTTTGGAGGCTTCTTCACAAGCATCAGTCAGCTCAAGCAACTTTACCAAGGGCAGCTTGAATGTTTACTGAAAGGAAAAACAAAATTAGCAAATTACTAGTGTTGTCCAAAGCTGAAATGTGAGCGTCAGATGAGTATTTTAACATTCTAATCAACTTTAATTAAATCAATCTGAAACTATTTACGCAAGGGTGATTCCTCATTCAACACTCTAGATATTTGAAACAATATGATACTTTTACTCCTGTGGAACTCCTGTTTCTGAACTGAACTTTTTCTTCAAACCCTTGGTCTGACTAACACGTCTGATCAACATTTGCCGCAACATTTACCGTGAAACAACATTTGGCCGTTCACGGAAACAACCCATTGTGATCGAGAAATGCGTATCATGAAAGTTACGGTGCTGATTCAGCATTTTATAACTTACACTGTAACTTACTAAAGTGCTTTGTTTTGAACGGTGATATACACAGTGATAGATTAGGGCTAACAAGTTTATAATAAATACAGTTGTATTTCTTTTTTTATATTTTTCACACAATCATACATATTGGGATGCATGTGAATACATGTGGACCGGAGAGTGAGGACAATAAGTTTCACCTTACTTCAGTTTCAACCTAATGAAGAATATATTTTTCAATGTTGTCCACGTTCATAAAGCCCAACAGTCTCTGAAACACATATCTATATATTTCATATAGAACCATGTATCTCATTTGTCAGAACGTCTTTGTATATGCTGTAAATTACCCATATATGTAATTATACTGTAACCTCATCTGCACTTTATCTAATCTAACCCCCCACCCACTCACTTCTGTTTGGATGCAACCTGCATTTCTATGTGCAATGACAATAGTTGAATCGTATCTAACCCTAACGCTTATTGAGCATATTGTTTAATATAGGCAATTTGCCAAAATGTAAACAAATAAAGGTTAATAAACCGTGATTGCTGTTGCACACAGCTACACTCAATGAATCGATGACAGCATTAAACTTGTTGTTAACATCCCCAAACTGGAACAGGAACTACATTTATTTCGGCAGAAAGTCATGTCAAATATATATTAGAAAAATTAAAAAGACACTGCTCTAAAATGTGCCTGATAATCGTCAAACCCTAACCCTTTAAGCTTTCATTAATGGCTAATTGCCAAAATGTAAACTTATAAAGGTTAATAAAACAGTCGTTGCCCACAGTAAATCTCAATGAATTCATGGAAGCAATACACTTTTTGTTCACATCCCCAAACCAGAGGAAGAACTGTAGTTCTGTTTCCACAACTTGAGCTCGGAGGTATTGAGGCGCAGTTGTCTCGATTTTGCAGAAGGTCAGCCTTGGTGTCAGCCTTTGAAAACCCAAGGTCGACACCAAAGTATTGAACCTTCAAAACCTGGAGCGATACAGAGCTCCCCTCAGAGCCTTGTCTGACCTTTTACTACTCTGAGATTGTAAGTAGTACATCAGTGAGGGTGGTCAGTGTCAGCTGGAGAACAGCACATACTTTTTCTGATCTAACAGCAATATTTGGCATGTGTCCTCTTGGTAATACATCAATTGCATTAGCTAGAAAAATGCCCTGACAGATCCGGTAACTCATGTAAAATAATTCTAATAAACTTGAAGATATTTCTTAGTTCTTTATTTAAGTCCTCTGTATGTCTTATTTGCATTGCATACAGTATAGGCTGGTTTATACTGAATCTGTAGGGACATAGCGTCTATACAATCAATATAAAACAATGGGTCAAGTCACAGGATGAAAAATGGGATAATGTGAAAGGGGTTCCTTTGTACATCACCTGAATCTCTCCAAGGCTTTTAGTGAGTTTCATCATCATTTAGCGGTCCGGCTCGCCAATTTACTAAAAAGGTGACAGTACCGTAACCTCTGTGCAAAAACACAAGTCATGAATGAAAATTATCCCATCTGCAAGAAAGCCGCAGCATTACATCAGTATTAAACCTTTTTTTGACCACCCCAACCGGGATATACAGTATTACGACCACATTTCTATTCATATTTGAGTCCGTTTTTTAGAAGAAAAGCTAATCAATCAATCAATGTTTATTGATTGCCAATATCAATACCAATATAGCCCAATATCACAAATGTTACATTTGTCTCAGTGGTCTTCACAGTGTGTACAGAATATCAGTATGACAATACGACACCCTCTGTCCTTAGACCCTCACATCGTACAAGGAAAAACTTCCGAAGAAAACCCACAGTTTAAAGGGAAAATGGGAGAAACCTTAGGGAGAGCAACAGAGGAGGGATCCCTCTCCCAGGACGGACAGACGTGCAATAGATGCCGTGTGTAAATTGAAAAGATAATACATTTGCAACATAGGTAGTCCAAATGTTTGGAAATGCATGTGTGTATAATAGGAAGATGAATACACGAGGATATCCATCCAGGACCGATGATCCAGGACCACAGCCACGACTCGAGATCCAGGGCTCGCAATCCAGGACACAGGACCGCAGGATCATCCATGACTCCGGATCCCGACGTATATAGACACCAAAAAGAAAGACATTTGGGGAAGCTGGGTTAATCGGAACATGAGAGTACACAGGTATAGACAGAGAGAAGGAAGAAGTAAGATGTCCCCCGACAAACTAAGCCTATATCAGAAAAACTAGGGGCTGAATCTAATCAGCCCTAACTATAAGCTTTATCAAAAAGGAAGGTCTTAAGCGCACTCTTAAAAACAGATAGGGTGTCTGCCGCCCCGAACACAAACTGGAAGCTGATTCCACAAATGTGGAGCTTGATAAGAAAAGGCTCTGGCTCCCATTGTACTTTTAGAGACTCTAGGAACAACCAACAACCCTGCATTCTTGGAACGCAATGCCCTAGTAGGACAGTAGGGTATAATGAGTTCTTTAAGGTAAGATGGCGCCTGCCCATTAAGGGCTTTGTAGGCGAGAAGACGAATTTAAAATGATATCCTGTGTTCTATAGGGAGCCAGTGTAAGGCAGCCAGAACAGGAGTAATGTGGTCCCTTTTCCTAACTCTGGTTAGTACACGAGCTGCAGCATTTTGAATCAGCTGAAGCGACTTGACTGACTTCTTGGTACACCCTGATAATAAGAGTTACAATAATCCAGCCTAGAAGTAAACAAATGCATGGACTAGTTTCTCTGCATCGTTTGAGGCAAGATATGCCTGATTTTTGCAATGTTACGTAGATGGAAGTAGGCGGTCCTTGAAATTGATTTTATGTGGGCGTTAAAGGATAAATCTTGATCAAATATAACACCAAGATTCCTTCCAGTCTCACTGGAGGCAAAATTAATGCCATCCATAGTTAGTATATCTTTAGATAATTTGTTTCGTAGATTCTTCGGGCCAAGTACAATAACTTCAGTTTTGGTCGTGTTTAACATCAAAAAGTTTAAGGTCATCCACGTTTTTAAGTCCTTAAGGCAGTCTTGCATTTTATTTAGATGATTAATTTCATCAGGCTTGATTGATAAATATAGTTGAGTATCATCCGCATAACAATGAAAGTTTACAGAATGATTCCTTATAATATTGCCTAACGGAAGCATATATAATGTGAACAAAATAGGTCCGAGCACTAAGCCCTGTGGCACTCCATGGCTAACTTTGGTTTGCGTGTAAGATTCATCGTTAACACGTACAAACTGAGAGCGTTCAGATAGATAGGACCTAAACCAGCCTAAAGCAGTTCCCTGTATGCCAACTAAGTTCTCTAGTCTTTGCAATAGGATATCATGGTCGATAGTATCACATGCAGCACTGAGATCGAGCAAAACAAGAATAGAGACAAGTCCCTTGTCTGAGGCTATTAGAATGTCATTTGTGACTTTAACCAGAGCTGTCTCTGTGCTATGATGTGTTCTAAAGCCAGACTGAAAATCTTCAAATAAATCATTGTTTTTTAAGTAATCACACAGCTGTTTTGCGACCGCTTTCTCAAGAATTTTTGAGAGGAACGGAAGATTAGAAATAGGTCTATAGTTGGCTAAAACCTCTGGATCGAGGTTGTGCTTTTTAAGAAGCTAATGTGTACATTTTGAATCTATGTGTTAAACCAGGGGTTCCCAAAGTGGGGGTTGCGAGATGATTACAAAGCAAAAATTGAAAATGTGCGGACTGGCCATCTGTATAATTTCCCCGCAGCGAGGCTACCCCCATTGACAATCCACTAGCGCAGTGTTTCTCAAACTTTTTCATACCAAGAACCACTTAACCACTAAAAAAACACTCACTGACCACCTGACTCCACAAATATTCAAAAACAATAGGCCTGCTCACCACTCCAACAGTACATAACAGCCTAATAATGACAGCTTAACCTTCTCTATATCGCCTCGTTCACAAAATAAATCAACAATACAAATACAACTACAGATTATATAAGCATTTAGTTCAAATGCGATTTAAAATGCTCAGGTTTTACACCTCTTATAAAATGCAGACTACCGTTATTACGGAGTTTATGTCCGAGCCAACAGACTCACAGATTGTTGGCTACTGAGACATATGCAAAATACACCGCATGTAGTACGACACAAACCTCCGCTGTGGATTTTCAAAACAAAATACAGTAAAACTATGGTCGCAGGCCCAAGTTTAAGCCCTTTTTTCACATGTTAGGCTTGTCTGGGCTTTTTTTGTAGAAATGCTATTAAAACATGAACCTTGGTGACCATTGGGCTGGCCTGCATGGTCTGCCTACAAAACAAAAATAAAAAAACGTTTTTGCAGCCCCAACAACAGACATCATGCAATGCTTCATCGGATGCATATTAGATAATAATGTCTATTTCACTCCTAACACATTTAAATCTACTTTCAGCATGGATAAATGTTCATATTGTTATGTCTCGTAAAATCTGTTAAGTTAATGTTTTTAGTTCAGTCTTGTATCCTGTTTTATTTTGTAGTAACCTTTCCTTCTTGCTGCAGATTACCTCACTTCCTCCCTTTGTGTGTTTTCCCGCCACTGCGATTGTCGACTCCGCCCTAATTGTCTGCACCTGTTCCCCCTTAGCCTGCCTATATAGATTCTGTCTCCCTTGTCTTGTTGCCAGTTCGTTTTGTCCCATGTGCCTGACTGCCAGCGTGAAGTCCATGTTTTTTCTGCTAAGAGCTAAGAACCGAGTTTTGGAATTTACTTCATCCTTTGCATTTTTTGATACTATGTTAACCTTTTCCTCGCAAGTGTTTTTTGTTACCTTGACCTGTTACCCCTACGCAGTGGCGGCTGGTGGAAAATATTTGTGGTGGGGCTATTGATAGAGTGAGTAAAAAAGATTTTTGGGGAGAAATGACCCCTTAAATTACGACTTCTGGTGATGTAATGGCGCGTTTCCAGTGCAGCGCGGAGCTCGCTTTAATGCTGCGTTCAGACCGGACGCGATGCGAATATTCGCTTCGCTCTAAACGCTCCTATCGCAATGCTCTAGTGGCTCGAGTTTCACCGCAGCTGCCAGCTGTGTTTACTCGCATCATTCAAACAAGACGCGCTGGCTCGGGAGCTACAGCTACAACAAGAGTAACATATTTGACCGTGATTTAATTATAATACACGTTTCAAAATGATGCCGACGTAACAACATACTGATACCGGTTAGTAAAAACCATGAATTAATGCTTTGACAAGTCTGCAGACAGACGGCAGGCGAAAAACCTTTTAGAATGCTTGTTTTCTAAATGGAGCTTGGCTAAGCTAACGTTATATATGCTCCGACCATCCACACTCACGACAACGGCCTACAGACGTAAATAAACCAGCGACTGTATTCTCCATGACACAGGCAGTCTGTGGTTTGTACTTGTTTAACTTTTGTCTAGTTTCTGAACAGATCGTATCTGTCCCCGGCTGTTTGAAGAGCAAGCATGTGAAACAAAAGATAGCATTGTCTTTTTCACGAGCCTGCTGTGATATATACAAATCGGGTTGTTCCGGTCCAAGGTCTTTAAGTATCAATTTATCTCCCAAACTTCTCCTTTCAAAAGGATTGGAGAGTAGCTCTTGGGCGGACCGAGGCTCCGGCGACTCCACCTGCTCACCATTCTCATCCAAATACTGCGTCACCTTGGTCACTCACGAGTCTAAAAAACAACTCCTCACGTCAACGCACGTAAGCAACATGGGCGCTAACGTGAGCGCCCACGTGACCAAAATATTTGACGGAGCTGATTGGCTGAAATTATGTTTCGGCGGCACAGTTTACTATTGAGACTTTTGCAACCTGCTGGTTGCTGCTGTTTCGCTCGGGGGCTCTGCCCCGTAATGATAAACTAATGCCATGGGCAAGGCCAGGCAGGAAACAGGTGACTTTATCAGTAACTTTGGACATCGTAACACAATTTTAAACGAGATTGTATTGTAGATTATACATTTTTGTGATACTAATTGTATGATATTTACCTTGTTCATTACAAATTTAAATATAAAATATATATATTTTTTTAATATATTTTTTTTAAAGTTATTTTTTTTTATTTTATTTTATTTTTTATTTTATTTTATTTTTTATCTGGCAAGAGGTGGGCCGGCGCCCCTAGCGCCCCTATGGGCCGGCCGCCACTGCCCCTACGGAGAGCTCACAGTGCCACTTTTTTCAGTAAAGACTTTCTTTTGTACTTTGTTTGTCGAGTCGTGCTTTTGGGTTCATACTGCTTTGCCTAGCCGTGACACATATAATACATCCATTGTTTGTTGCTTCTTGAAATCCTAAAAAACAGTTTTTCTAGAACAGATTACAAATCGCCTGAAAATGGTACAAACAAGTGGCAACATGGTTTGACGAAGGTGTTGCGTTGGGCTATAACATGCAATCGAAATGTAAGCTCGCTGCGGAAAAACTAGCAGGTTTATTAGGTTTGTCACTACAAGCCACGTTTCATGTTTATTTGATCACTTTGTACAGAAATATTGATCATTGAATCTTTAAATAAAGTTCTTAGAGTGAAAAAAAGTGTTTTAAATGTACCTGACAGAGTGGTGCAGTGTTGACGTACTGTATTTATGTAGGCCGGCCCAGAGCTGGGTTAGCATCATAAGTTAGCAATGGGATTTTTCCAGAAAAAAAAAATGACGTTTAGTAGCCTTATTTGGTCACTTTTCAGCAACCACTGTTTTAATGACACAGAGAAGCTTTGGACATTCACCAGTGGATTATTGACTGAAATATTTAATGTCAAAAATATCTTCTGCTTGTATTTACCACAGACTTTATTTCAAGGAATCTAACCAAAAATACATTAATAACGTTGACTTTGAGACGAAGGACCTGGAAGTGGATAAACCCTCATTCATTTTCTAGTTATATGACTTTATGATTCCTGCACCACTTTAAACTTCCTTCCCACGGTTTTAGGGTCTGAAGGCATGAGGTAGAATCCTCTTCCAGTAACTTGTCATCAGTGTGTTAATCAGCCTCAATATACTGTATGCAGCAGAATCATAGCAAACGCATATCACAAAAGCGTCACAGTGAAGTGATTTTTCCATGCTTTCAGCTTGTTGATGCACTGTAATATCTTTACCTAATACCTCACAACAACACACACACAGATAAACAGACAGACTGAGGCAGGGAGGCCTTCATCACCAGGGCTTTAATGTGACATTTATCTGTCGTTCTCGCCCTGTATTTCCTCCGTCAGTAAAGGTCAAGCTGCACATGTGGGCCCACTTAGGTGTTAATCTTTCTTTAATCTACATCTGCTACCCAGGAGCGCATGGGGATATTACTTCATTACTCATGTGTTTACCTGAGTAATCACACCTTTAAATGTACAGAATTAGACTAAAAGGTGAGCAGGGGTGGAATAAATATTCAGGTCCTTCGACTGAGTAAAAGTACTAATTTTACATGGTAAAAACACTCCATTACAATAAAAGTACTGCATTGAGAGTATTTGATAATGTTCAGGAAAATGTAATTAAAGTATTGGAAGTTAAAAACTCCTTGCAGAAAATGCAAAACTCAACATTATTACAACATAATATAAAAAAGGAGCAATTCTTTACATATTGGACACAAAAAACGTAACCAATAAGTAAAATAGCTGTCGATGTGTTATAGGTGTACTTATAACGTTGGATAGTGGAATCTAATTCAAAACACCATATTTTGAAATATATTCATATGTTTTTGTGCCAGAATCTGAGTCTATAAAGCAGGGGTGGAGAACCTTTTCCTCTCAAGGGCCATTTCAATTTGTTCAACATCCTCCGAGGGCCGTACAAATGATTGACCTCTGCTTAAAAATCACAGCCCATTCATTTGGCCTTTTTTTCATGCTGTGCAAAGAAAAAGCAACCTCTGAATCCAGATATCTTGCCATGACTCGCGTATGCATGCACGTACATGGTTGTGGCATCACCACCAAACAGAAAGATATGGACACAAGATGTGTGCAAATGCATTTAGTTTCCTATCCATGTGAACATGATTTAAGTGGTGGGGGACCTAACCTCCTCTAGGGGGGTCCGGGGGGGCATGCTCCAGGAAGTTGAAAGCATCAATCTGGTACACTTTTCCACTGCAGGCCTCGCTCGGTTTGGTTAGGCCTTATTAGGCCCGGCTCACTTTAATGCTGCACTTCCATTACAGTTTAGGAACTGGGATAGTTACTATAGTAACGCAGTGTAGGCGGAGCCGTGATGTCATCTTCAATGAGAGCCCCAGAAAAACAACACAGCCGTTAGCTCTTAGCACTCAGAGCTCACAGCTCTTCATATCTGTTCAGAAACTGGACAAAAGTTAAACAAGTACAAACCACAGACTGCCTGTGTCATGGCGAATACAGTCGCTGGTTTATTTATGTATGTATAGGCCGTTGTTGTGAGTGTGGACGGTTGGAGCATATATAACGTTAGCTTAGCCAAGCTCCATTTAGAAAACACGCATTTTAAAAGGATTTTCGCCTGCCGTCTGTCTGGAGACTTGTCAAAGCATTAATTCATGGTGTTTACTAACCGGTATCAGTATGTTGTTGCTTCGGCATCATTTTGAAATGTGTATTACAATTAAATCACGGTCAAATATGTTCATCTTGTTGTTGTTGTAGCCCCCTTGCCAGCGATTCTCTCTCTAGTTTAGCATACTCAGCCCGACTCAGCCTGGTTGTTCCTGGCCCTAGAACCACGATTTTATGGGGCCAGAAAAACTGTGAATTAGGACCCGCTAGCCGGTACTAGGCCAAGTGGAAACGCAACCAAAAATGGGTCCTGCACGGCTCGGCACGCTTAAAGCGAGCTACCCGCTGCAGTGGAAACGCGCCATTTGGGAGCAAAATTAAGAGATCTATGGATACATCTCAACACCCATATGAAACAGAACTGGAAACAGATTTACTTTTTCTTTATAAATATTTTCCAAATCACTCTCCTTTTAAACTGTATTCTTTCAACTTGTTTTTACTGTCATAGTATTTTATACCTGGTTTTTTTGTATAACTATAATGATCATATAAAGATGTGCCTTTACCTCACTGGTTGGAGAAAAAGCTTCTTATATTCGTTAGTACTAACCAGATGCTAATAACAAAGAAGGTATTGACTGTATGCTCAGTATGACAGATGTTGCAACCCAGTCTCACGGCATTTCGTGTTCACCAACACGATTTTTGATCTATTGATTCGTGTTCACCAACACGATTTGCCCCTTTTTTTGGTTGTTGCACAGCACGATTTTAAAAGCAATGTATTTCTACTCCCTGCAGCACGTCTTTTTCTCCGGTCGGGTCGAGGAAGACCGGAAGCTGTGTGGTTCATAAAACATGTTCTTACTCAATATCAAGCCACAGTTATTGCTTTTATTTTAAATCGTATAATTTCGGACTTTTGTTGCCGTCTGTGAGGAAAATAAATGGGGCTCAGAGCCTCAGGATACTGAAATCTGTATTTTTTAAATCTTTTTTTCCTTCTAATTTGTTATTCTTTTCAAAATAACACACTGTTATTTACTCACCAATAACACTCAATTATCCTTGCTTTTATTTATTGGTTTAATTCCATAATCTCGGGCTTTTTTGGCGTCCGTCAGGAACTGAATTTAAAAATAAAAATAACCGGAAACAGACATAGGCATTTAGAGCGATTACCCAAGATCCTCAGCTATGGTTTAAAGCACGTTTATTGGATGTTTTAGCCACAATGTATGCTGGGATTTGGTGTTTATATGATATGAAATCCGGAAAACATTTTAAAAGAATAAAATAATACTTAATTCCGAGTGTTCTTGCTTTTCTCTTTGAAAGTCATCACATAACGGCATTGTAATACACGGTTCGGCTGCATTACATATTACAGATCTGCCGTAGTTCTTTATTTAGAGAGCCCTGATGAGAAGACCTTTGGAAAAACTGAGAAAATGCCGCCGAAACTGAATACTTGACGTGGATCATAAATATATTCAACAATTAAACAACATCTTCAATTTCTCTTCACACAATACGTCTCCTTGCAGTATCAACACTAATTCGGCTGACTTTTACATTTGATCTAATTAATAGATAGGTTATATTTACACCATAACGGTGCACAGCTGATAGAAAAGGACTGTAGTTTTTAAAGATATTACTGATTTTCTTTGAATGTAAGAATGTAAATACTGAGTCTGAAATAGTATAGCAATATGCTGTAAAATTATGTGAAAGCATGAATAAAACTTGTCCTACACTAATAATACAAAGTTATTATGGCTGTGTGTACCTTGTGTGCACCGCCTAGTGGGTAAAGCACGTTATTGAATTATTGTTTTTATGTGTTATATATAACACATAAAAACAATAATGTACTCTTAATATTTTTTTCATCAAATACTTTCATAGGGGGAAAATATAGAATATAAAAAATCAAGAAGATACTATAAGTGATCTCTACAATAAAACAGTTTAGTGCAGGATGTACAAAGATATTAATAGGAGGAGGTGCAAAACAGAAAAACGAATATCTATCTACAGATAAATATTAAGCCTGACAAAGTACTTAACGTGTAATATATTGCTTTCCTGCAATGTTAACTATGTTGAAGCACTTATTTTAACTGATATTATACATATGGATTATACTCTTATGTATGTAGATAGAATAAGAAATGTGCAGAATATGACAGTTTAATGGTGGAGGTACACACATATTGATAGATGTCTTGTAATGCACTGTTGAGGAACCTGTGACTCAAGTGTTTCATTCATTGCATAACTACACCGTAGTTGTGTGTATGATATGTCAATAAACCTTTGAAAATCTTGAAAGGGATGTGCAAAATAGCCATAATATACAGTCTTTAATTAACTATTAGTAGAGAATAACGAGTAATGAATATACATTATTACTTGTTTCCATTCATGTTAATTGCAGATAAATGTTTAGTCTTCTCAAGCACCAACTATCAAATATCTCTCCTGATTGTTGGCACTTGACAATCACCTTACCTGAATTTTACTCAGGTGTAACTAAAGTCTGATTTAAGGGTTGTTTATATTTCACATAATTAATCAGAATCTGCAAAGTAATTCAAATAAATGTAGTGGAGTAAAAATACCAGGTTACCCTCTGAATTGTCGTGGAGTAGAATTACAAAGTAGCAATGAGCTGTCATGTGGGTATATATTAATGCTGCGCATTATGGACACAAGCGATTTTCACCCATTTATTAATTATATGTTTTACATTTGATAACACCAATGTGTTTAATAATGGCAACTTCTAATTGTGGGAAAAACGAAAACGTTCAGTAGAGACGTCCCATAGAACATTTTGCGAAACACAATAGCCAGCATGTGTAGTTCTGGGGGGGGGCGTTTGATTCCAGTTTTGGATAGTCTGGCGTGGTTTCGTTCCATTTCACACAGCTGTTTGACGCTCTGCGTAACCTTACGGGGACTGTAGTCCTAAACGATAGCTGGGGATTATGGGTAGTGTAGTGTCTTCGGCCATCCTAAACTCAGAAATGTTGACAATCGCAATGATGCTCGAAATGTCCCTTATAGGCCTACGTCTGTTTCCGGTTATTTTTATTTTGAAATTCAGTTCCTGACGGACGCCAACAAAGCCCGAGATTATGGAATTAAACCAATAAATAAAAGCAAGGATAATTGTGTGTTATTTTGAAAAGAATAACGAATTAGAAGGAAAAAAAGATTTAAAAAATACAGATTTCAGTATCCTGAGGCTATGAGCCCCATTTATTTTCCTCACAGACGGCAACAAAAGTCCGAAATTATACGATTTAAAATAAAAGCAATAATTGTGGCTTGATATTGAGTAAGAACATGTTTTTATGAACCACACAGCTTCGTCTCCCACGACCCGACCGGAGAAAAAGACGTGCTGCAGGCAGTAGAAATACATTGCTTTTAAAATCGTGCTGTGCAACACGAAAAAAAAAAAGGGCAAATCGTGTTGGTGAACACGAATCAATAGATTAAAAATTGTGTTGGTGAACACGAAATGCCGTGAGACTGGGTTGGATGAACAGATCTCCACTGGGCTTTCAACTAAAGACACAGCCACGCAAAAACTGCGGCATGTGTACGGCTCCTTATGGGTGCTGCAATTTTTAAAGTCCCGGAGCGGCGTTCTGGTGCTCTCCGTTAGAACTGCACCCCTGTCAGACGCTATGGTCAGACGAGACATATACCACGTGATGACACGTTAGGCTCGTGTTGTGTTCAAGGACCCAGGAAAAACAGGTACTCGCTTGTTTAATTATTTTGCGGTCTAGATTTCTTAATTTTTTTTCTTTTTTGCTTGTGTTTATAAATTACCTCGAGGGCCATACCAAATGGTCTCGCAGGCCGTATACGGCCCGGGGGCCGGAGGTTCCCCACCCCTGCGTGACTTAAGTTAAAAACATTTTTTAAAAGGATTACAATTTTCCTTTGATTTGTAGTGGAGTAGGCTAGTAGTGAAGTGCAAAGAAAGACAAACTAAAGTTAAGTCCACATATGATTTAAATGTGTACTTTGGATCAGTACCTGAGGAAATCCTCTTTGTTACTTTCCATCACTGTGGCTCAGTGCTTGGTCCTATTTTGTTCACACTATATATGCTTCCGCTAGGCAATATTATAAGGAATCATTCTGTAAATGTGGATGATACTCAACTATATTTATCCATCAAGCCTGATGAAACCAATCACCTAAATAAAATTCAGGACTTCCTCAAGGACTTAAAAACGTGGATGTCCTTACATTTTTTAATGTTAAACACGACCAAAACGAAGTTATTGTACTTGGCCCAAAGAATCTACGAAACAAACTATCTAAATATATACTAGTTATGGATGGCATTAAATTGGCCTCCAGTGAGACTGTAAGGAATCTTGTTGTTATATTTGATCAGGATTTATCCTTTAACGCCCACATAAAATCAATTTCAAGGACCGCCTACTTCCATCTACGTAACATTGCAAAAATCAGGCATATCTTGCCTCAAAATGATGCAGAGAAACTAGTCCATGCATTTGTTACTTCTAGGCTGGATTATTGTAACTCTTTATTATCAGGGTGTACCAAGAAGTCAGTCAAGTCGCTTCAGCTGATTCAAAATGCTGCAGCTCGTGTACTAACCAGAGTTAGGAAAAGGGACCACATTACTCCTGTTCTGGCTGCCTTACACTGGCTCCCTATAGAACACAGGATAGAATTTAAAATTCTTCTTCTCGCCTACAAAGCCCTTAATGGGCAGGCGCCATCTTACCTTAAAGAACTCATTATACCCTACTGTCCTACTAGGGCATTGCGTTCCAAGAATGCAGGGTTGTTGGTTGTTCCTAGAGTCTCTAAAAGTACAATGGGAGCCAGAGCCTTTTCTTATCAAGCTCCACATTTGTGGAATCAGCTTCCAGTTTGTGTTCGGGCGGCAGACAGCCTATCCGTTTTTAAGAGTGCGCTTAAGACATTCCTTTTTGATAAAGCTTATAGTGATAAAATAAAAATAATCTAATAAGAGTGCATTGACGTAGATACATTGTGATAGATACGTTAGATACATACGTAGATACGTTACTCTTTCACTTAAATCCTAAAAACTTAGATCTTATATTTAAAACTTTATCCAAACCTGTCCCCTCTATGACCTCTCGAGGTTTATTAGAGGTAACAGGTTGCAGAGAACGCCTAGCCCGGCCGGGGAGTGTGGAACGTAGTCACTGACCCACTCCTTACCTCTGACAAATTCAGGTTCCAGTGGGGACCTCTCTCCCTGTGTGCCTCTCCACCTCTGCTTCTTCCTTCTTACTTAATACCCTTTTCCCTCAACCTATCCCAAGGGAGTGCATGTATGTAGACACGTTAGTTCAGCTGCTATAGGCTTGGACTGTTGAGGGGGGGCACCTTACTCCGTCTTTCTGGCTGTTTGTACCTGTGTACTCTCATGTTCCGATTAACCCAGCTTCCCCCAAATCTCTTTTTTGTGTCCATATCTACGCCGGGATCCTGAGTCGAGGCTAATCCTGTTGCTGTGGTCCTGTGTCCTGGATCCTCTATCCTGAGTTCTGGATTTGAGTCCTGAGTACTGGATCTGAGTCCTGGAATTCGAGTCGGGCCTGAACCTGTCTCTGCGGTCCTGCCAGACTCTCACCACACTGCTTCCCTGATGGCTCCCACAAGATTGCTGACATCCTAGTGGATTCATCTTCTTATTACAGACACATGCATTTCCTAACATTTGGACTACCTACGCTGTAAATTAAATGTATTATCTCTTCGATTTACACACGGCATCTATTGCACGTCTGTCCGTCCTGGGAGAGGGATCCCTCCTCTGTTGCTCTCCCTGAGGTTTCTCCCATGTCCCCTTTAAACTGTGGGTTTTCTCCGGAAGTTTTTCCTTGTATGATGTGAGGGTCTAAGGACAAAGGGTGTCGTATTGTCATACTGATATTCTGTACACACTGTGAAGACCACTGAGACAAATCAACAACAAATCAAGATTATAAGCTAATACTTTGAATCTATACGCCTACTGCCTGAATCTGCTTTATGGTTTCCACTTTCTTTGGTTCATTTGTTCTGTTTTTAATTCAGTAGGCAAACCTTTATGTTCCTAAAATAGTGTGCAACCTTAACTGTGTGTATTAAACTAAAATGAATTTGCTGGCAGGTTTTCCTATAAATAAAATCTCTTATTGACACATTTTAAATATCTTGGTTTCTTCTTTTATAAGGTCGAATTGTTCGGTTGTCTTACATAATACACCTAGGTAAACAACATGATACTGATTGTTATTTTCTTTCATATTTATTGGATTTTTATGTTGGGGTATTTCAATTATATTCAACATTTGTTGTACAGTCAATTATTAATTGTAACTATTTCATTGTTAACCCTATAGTTGGAGGTGCACAGAAATCCTTACTGGCTGTTCCTCAGAAGACCTCTCTGTGTGCTGCTGCTTGGATAGATGGTGATGATGGTGTTGGAGGGGGCGGGGGTGCTTTATGGGGGCAGAACTTCCTGTCTGTCAGTGCATCACAGTGTATTGAGAAATAATTGAACGCAGAGAAAGCCGAGCATTCATTCAAGGACCTTGACTGACGCTGCTGAAGCCTGGAGGCTCAGCGGTGATCACAGAGGAGAGGAGACAAGGAGAGGAGAGGAGACAACAGCGGAAAAGTAAAGAAAAGGAATTGTTTTAAAGAGAAGAAGAGCGCGCTCGATTTGAGAATTTTTTTCAACAAAACCCTGCGATTTTTAATCTTTTTAACCAATGAAAACTAATATTTTTTTAACTTAAACCTTCTGCTTTTACTCAATCTTCACCAAAACTCAAATTAATTGGGATACTCGTGGATGCGTCGCAAGCCCCGGACTTCTCCAGGCGTTTAGCCGTGGTGCGTCTTTACGCCGGTGGAGGCTGTGTAAGCGTGTGTGTTTGACTGAGAGAGAGGTGGTGGTGGAGGAGGGTCAGCCGGAGTGGCCGTCCAGACAGAAGGATGCTGGAGGGCAATGCCTGCAGAAAGAGAGGATGAGATTTGTCGAAAGGCGCTGGAACTGCTGTCCGACCTGTGCTCCAAGGGAGAGGTGCAGGACGATCACTGCCTGGACTTCATTTACTACTTCAGGGACCTGGCCAGACCGAGATACACGGACTCAGGTCAGGCTCCACAATCTCCTCTCTGACAGTTTAAATAGTTGTAATAACCTGCATCTGTCGTAAAAAGCATCTCATATCTGGGGATTTATGGTTAAATTGATCGTTCGATTTCAGCACGAGTTTAAGATTTTTCATTTGATTTCAGAAGAGCAATTAGCAGACACTTTTCCTTTATACAGCTTGTGTTAAATCTTTATTACGTTTAATTTGGCTATTGTAAGTGCATTAAAGCCATGAGAAAAACATGAAAAAGAAACCAAAGAATCAAGAATAGTTTAAGTATGAGCTTTAAATAAGCAAATCAAACTTTATTTATATAGCACTTTTCATACATAAAGGTAACTCAAAGTGCTTCACAAACAAAACACATAAACAATTAACCAATAAAAACAATACTAACCCCCCTTCCAGGTAATAATCACACATAGCTTTTTGATGAAAAAAAGAACACTCGTATCAAAGATAAAAATAACAACATATTAAATGTAATTGTTCAGTTTTTACATGCAATGTATCCTAATGATTTGAAAATTGACACCTTAACTCACAGATTCAAGTCTTACTAAAAGGGTGTGTGCATGGTCTTCACAAACTGATCATTTCAGATCAGTGGTCAGTCTAAAAGCTACACAAAATGCTTTGATGTAATTAGAAAGTAGCAAAACAGGTCTTTCAGTGTTTTTCTTTCATTACTAAATGAAAAAGATTGAATAGTTGAAAAAAGTCAGATACATACAGCAAATGGTGTTGTGACAATAAAATGCAAATAATATAAAGAATATCATCTGTGAACTTGTTGATTGCATCAGCAGAACCATGTTTGTTTGTTTGCCAATCCACTACATCATCCACCCTTTCTCCAACAGACTGAGTGAGTGTTGCTCTCTCCTTCACTGTGGAGCCCCACCCGACATGTCCCATAAAGCTCCCAGCACTTAGACATAGGTCAAGAAAACAATGAAGATCTAATCCAGTGATGTAAGACTCCTGCATGGAGGAGTTGGCTGGATTTTCAATATTGACTTTAGAAACAATATATATATTTTTTTAATAGTGATAAGATGATACATTGAGCTACACTTCTGACACAACTAAAACATCTGTTAACTCAAGAGTTATAACACTTAACCAGTGGCTCCACTTCATTGGCAAAAGGAACATGAGTTTTCTAACCAAGATTAAATAAAGGAGGGGTCTATATTAAACAATCCCTGTCATATGGTGAGGAAGTGCATGTCTCTGGGTTCATAATACAAGTGTAATCCAATACAAAAATTACATGGATTTAAATCCATAAAAACAATATTCTAATCAATCAGGAGGACACCAACACTATGCCACATTGAGAAAAGTACTTAGTAGCTCAATGATATACTTTACATATTACTTTATGTCTACACTGTCACAACATGTTAAAACTATTGGAATATCAGAGCGAAACCACTTAGGTATGTTCCCTAAATATCATAACATTTGAGTTATTTACTTAAATAGGAGATATTATACTAATTTCCAGGTTCATATTTGTATGTAGTGTCTCTACTGGGACATGTCTCCATGCTTTAATGTTCAAACATCTCTTTGTGTTTCTCATACTGCCTGTGCTGCAGCACCTCTTTTCACCCTCTGTCTGAAACCAGAGCCCAGTCTGCTCTGATTGGTTAGCTGGCCGGCTCTGTTTGGACTGGTTAACCGTTTAGAGAAATGTTGGAAGTGTCCCGCCCCTTAGTCTATCACTGTGTGTTGAAGCGCTCGCCAATAGAGGCTTGAGTGTTGAATAGGGATGTCACTATGTTATGGAAATAAACAAAAGAGTCCAATGGAGACGTTTCAATCAGGACTGGAGTGTGTGGGAGATAAACTCTCTCTGGAGGGAACTCTGGGATTGTATCCTTTACAGACCATTGACATGCACACAAACCTATAACACACACTACAGGAAGCATACCAGGGCTCCTTTAATGGGTTCCACATAACCCATACACGACATAAAGTATTCTTTAATGAACTGTGATCACGTGTTCAGTACAGTGTGTGCGTGTGTGGTTTGGGTGTGCACGTAAGCTATTTGATTGATTGATTTCCTTTTCATATGGTCTACCGTACAGTGGGCTTGTTTGTTCATTCACTGTATTTCTCTTCTTCTTTGTGAGCGTGAGTGTGTTTACTTGTACGGTAGGATTTTCTATATATCAGCTGTGGCTGGGCCGCTGCCTTTAAACATGTTACAATTCATCATTAAACATGTATGATCAAGAGGAAGTTCAAGCTAGCAGAGTGGTTCCCCTGAGGAGCTGTGACCCACTTCCTCTTGTATCAGACTGCTCTAAATGCACACACACACACACACACACACACACACACACACACACACACACACACACACACACACACACACACCACGCACGCACGCACGCACAGCACGCGCACGCACGCACACACACGCACGCACGCACGCACACACACACACACACACGCACGCACGCACGCACACACACACACACACACAGTAACAAACAGTACCAAAACAACAGTTTCCCTGCGAGCGGAGAGCCTGGCTACGGTTTTCTGATACGTGACGTTTCAGGGATTTCAAAACGCCTCCATCCAAACAAGTGGTTTTGCGCTCAAAGATAATGCCACACTGGCAGTAAATGATTTTACTTTCTAATTAACAGGCTTATAATGGGCCATGTGATACCATTATGTACCCTTTTCTATCTATCGCTAAATAGTTATTGGTCAAATCAGGTATAAATGTATATCAGTCAATTAAACATGCAATTATTTAGCATGTTGGAAGTGTTATAGTATACAGCATTCATCAATAATTATTGCTTCTGTTTTTTCTATTTATGATTATATGCAAAGAAAACACAAGTTTAACAACAACATTGACATACAGTTGGTGCGACTAGGGGTCTAAGAAAACCACTTGAATATCGCAATATTCTGCTTAGTGTATCGATTCTGAAACACAATATACTGATTTTTAAATAATAATAATTGCATAATATTGTTTTAGCAGACCTTTTCTTTTGTATTTGGTTTTGATATCAGATGTTTCTGGGACTGTTAAAATGTGCATACAAATCCAGGTTCTGATTGGGTTCACTGATAAAGTCTCCTTTTTTAGTGTCAATTGCTATACAGCTGGTGTTGTGCTCCTAACATGTATGACATTGCAATATATTGCTAACAGTAAGCCATTATATTGAAATGTGACGACTGTATGATCATGGATGTTGTATGTAGCACATTTCATTGGAGGAGATGCTTTAAAATAACAACTTAAAAATCAATCTATTTTATTCCACAAATGCTTTGTTCGTATCAAAATCCATGGTCACATACATTCACAATCAACTTAGGCAGATGTTATGTGATGAAGTCTTGGTCCACCTGGCCGACCATCCTGTATGTAAACAAATGAACCATAAAGTTGAAGTACATCAATCATACTGTAATAGTGTACGTTTCAATGACTTATTCACTAACCTTCAATGGTTCCTTAAACTGTCAGCTCAGGTGATTTCAACAATTCCACTTCCTGGTCATCGGAACCACTGCAAAATACACATTAACAATCATATGTGATATTCCTTTTAATAGTTCTTTTTTTTTTAAACAATATTTTTATTGAAGTTTTCAAATATGGACGTTACACATACATACAATAACGGACATTACGCATACATAAAATAAAATAACGAACATTACACATACATGGTCAGTCTAGGTGGCAGATACAGTATAACATCAAATGAATAGGCATGTAAATAAACACAGGTCAGTATACAGATGATACAGAACCAGAATATGACGTGGGCTACTACACTGTAGAATCGTATTCCCGTTGCCCTCTTTCCCGCCCCGGTCTTTGGTGTTATTAATCATAACAAACATTATTTGTAAGAAAGTCCATGAAGCTCCCCCAGATATTTTCGAAAACTGCCAGCTTTCCTTTAGTAATGTATGTTAGTTTTTCTAAAGCGACACATGCTGACAGATCCTTAAAATATGTATTCATACTAGGTTTGTTCACATTTTTCCATTCTATAGCTATTGCCCTCTTAGCTTGTAAAAGACACAAGTCTATAAGTGCACGCTCACTCTTCTTAGAAACAAAGTCTTTTGGATAAATACCCAGGATGCACAACTTTGGCTGACAAGGGATTTTCAGTTTTGTTCTCTGGTTAATCCTGTTAAGAGCCTCCTTCCAAAAACGATTGACCACATTACATTCCCACAAACAGTGAAAGAGTGATCCTTTAGCATCGTTACATTTAAAGCAGGTGTCTGGGGTATTGGGATTAAAGTGATGTCGTTTTGACGGCGTTATATATGTTCTTAAAATCCAATTGTATTGTATCAACTTAAGCCGTGTGTTGATTGTTTGTGTTTGAGACATCAGGCACACTTCAGACCATTCTTTTTCAGAGATGTCCTCTTGTAAATCAAGCCTCCAGCTTTTAAATTTATCTTCTGAAGATTCAGGTGACTTGTCTACAAAGATTTTATAGAGCAGCGACAGCTGGCCTCTACCAACCACGTGTTTAACTGTAATGTCTTCCAGTATTGAGAGAGGTGGCTGAGTAAGTGAGCGGTATTGAGATGCAGAGATAAAATGTCTTATTTGTAAAAACTTAAAGAAGTGCTTAGAAGGAATATCATACTTTTCTTGTATTTCAGTAAATGACTTGAATTTTCCATCATTGTACAAATCGGTAATCCTGCTTAATCCCTTGTTCGCCCAAGTCTTAAAACCAGCATCTTCTGCAGGTATAAATTGACTATTGCCCCATATGGGGGTGAAACCTGACAGTGGGGGGGTGTCCCCTATATATCTTTGGACCTCATGCCAGATGTGTATGGGATTTCTTAGAAAGGGGTTTTTTGTGTTTTTCCCTAGCTTCTTTGGCTCAGAAGAATAAAGATAGCTACTAAGCGATAACCCTTGAGCTGAGCATGCTTCAATCTTGACCCACGCTGGAGCTTCCTCTGGGGAGAAGTAGCACATGGCTGCTCTCAGTTGTGCTGCCCAATAGTACCAGCGTAGGTTGGGCAGTTTTAGACCCCCTCTGTCATAAGGCAAGTCAAGTAGGGTAAAACGGAGCCTAGAGCGTCTATTATTCCAGATAAAGTGGGTAAATATTTTCTTAAATTTTTGAAAAAATGACTCAGGTGGGGGTAAGGGGATTGATTGAAACAAATAGAGCAATTTGGGTAATGTATTCATTTTTAAGATGTTAACACGACCGATTAAGGAGATTAAGGCATTAAGGTCCATCTGTTAAGCGATTCTACCACAGAGTCTACAGCAGGGTTATAGTTGGCTGGAACCAGATCATTCATTTCAGGTGTGATTCTTATTCCTAAATAGGTGAATCCTTCCCTATGAGCTGAAAAGGGAGTTTGTATTCTAGGTTGCTGCCTCTCTTGTTCATTTAGATAAAGTATTGAGGATTTATGCATATTTATTTTGTAGCCTGAGAATTCCCCAAAGGTCGTAATTAGTTCTAACAGAGATGGTATAGAATACTCAAGATTTGATAACAAAAGAACAACATCGTCCGCATAAAGTGATATTCGATGGTCCAAGTCACCCACTGAGATCCCAGATGTAGATGGAGAGTCTCTAATAGCCATGGCAAATGGCTCCATTGCTAACACAAACAGCAATGGGGAGAGGGGGCAGCCCTGACGTGTAGATCTGTACAATGAGAAGGATGTAGAAGTAATATTATTTGTCACCACTTCAGCTGTTGGGTTCTTATATATCGTCCTGATCCATTTGAGAAAGCCTTCGCCTATTCCAAACCTCTCCAACACTTCAAATAAATACTTCCACTCAATTCGGTCGAAGGCCTTCTCTGCGTCTAAGGACAGCAGTGCCATGTTAGGTGACCCTCTTTTTTCATAAAGAATATTTAGTACCCTTCTAACATTATGAAAAGCTTTCCTTCCCTGAATAAAACCATTTTGATCATCTTTAATCATGGAAGGCAGTAGTTTGTTTAGGCGTCTCGACAACGTCTTGCATAAAATGTTGCTATCTGTATTAAGCAGTGAGATTGGTCTGCACGATGCACAGTCAGTGGGGTCCTTTCCTGGTTTTAGCATCAGGGTGATTAGTGCCCCTCTAAGAGATGGTGGTAGGTCCTCCTTTTCGTATGACTCCAACAGCATATCCAAAAGAGGTTGTAGTAGCTTATCTTTAAATCGTTTATAGATTTCTATAGGAAGACCATCTGGACCAGCCGCCTTTCCCCCCGTCATGCTGGTTATGGCTTCTGAAAGCTCGTCAGTTCCTATGATATGGTCTAGTTTTCCTTTTGAATCAGTTGAAATAGTGGGGAAAACTAATGAACTTAGAAAATGTTCCTGTTGGCCTGAATCTTCATGTTCGGATGTATAAAGTCTTTCATAAAACATTTTAAAAGCACTATTTATTTCTGCAGGGTCATTTGTTAATTTACCATTTGTTTTAATGCTGTTGATAGCCCTTTCAGATTGCAATTTTTTAATACGCCAAGCCAATATTTTGCCCGCCTTTTCTCCCTGATCGTAGTAGCTTCGTTTTAATCTTAGTAAGCTAGCAGCTGTCTGGTTACTCGATAATTCACTATATTGAGTCCTTAGGACCAAAAGTTTTGCTTGCAGTTCTGGGCAATCTTGGGTAACAATCCTATCCTCCAAATCTTTAATCTCCAGTCAATTTAATTTGGATTTAAAGGCTTTGTTCTGCGAGCTAGAATAGCTAATAATCATGCCCCTAATGTATGCCTTAAACGCTTCCCAGCGTACAGTTGGAGAGGTTTCGTTAGTATTCATGCTAAAATAGAGGTCAATATGTATTCCTACAAATTCAACAAATGTTCTATCCTGTAGCCATCTGGATTGAAAACGCCACCTAGGTGGATTCATAACAAGATCAGAGTTATTAAACAATAATGAAATTGGTGAATGGTCAGAGAGGACCCTACTGTCATACCAACATGTTGTAATCCTTGACACAAGACCCATAGAAACCAGGAAATAGTCTATACGTGAGTGTGTTTGGTGAGTGGCAGAAAACAAGAATATTCTCTGGAAGCTGCTTTAAATGGCCTCCAAACTTCACACAAATTAAAATCCTGGATCAGTTGTTTAAGGGTTTTCCTTGTTTGGGTGTGAGACAGGTCTGTCCCCCTTGATCTGTCTATACTGGGCTCTAGTGCGCAGTTGAAGTCTCCCCCTATGATATAATGGCCTGGGAGGGAGGATAAAGTTAGAAAAATGTTTTTGAAGAATAAGGGAACATCCTCATTAGGGCCGTCTATATTGACAATATTCAAGGTTTCTGTAAGAAGGGTGCCGTGAATGATGGAATATCTGCCTCTTGGGTCAGTATAGTCCTAATTATGTTAAAAGGAATGGATGTATGTCTAAGAGTTAACACCCCTCTAGCATGGGAAGAATAGGAGGCTGCGATGACCTGACCATTCCATATTTTCTGGATCTTATGAATATCACATTGTGGCAAATGCGATTCCTGTAAAAGCAGTATTTTGGAATTCAACCTCTTAGCTCTATTTAACACTTGCTTGAGTTTCGATAAATTATTGAGCCCACGTACATTCCATGAAGTTATCTTAAATTCTGTATTGGAAGTCATATTCTGTTATCTAAACAAAAATACCACAGTATTTAGAAGAAACAGAAAGTAACACAATTCCATAAACACCTGACTGAAATAAAACTGCCTATCAGACTGCTTAACACGACCCCATTTGCTGACCGCAATATGAACAGAAAATAAACACACCATGACATAAAACAAATAAAACAAAACACCCCATGTGAAATTCCCCAAACGAAGCTCACCCCTCCCTTTGCTCAAACGATGAGCATCCCTTTCCCTCCTAAAGACTCTAATCATGGAGCTATCTGGTCCACCAAACTGAGGAACAGAATAAATGTCCACAAACAAGTCCCTAAAGTGTCGCTCCGCCCTAATTTCCATACAAATTATAGAAATGTTAACAAAGGGAATGAATAAAACAAAACACTTCTATAAAATATTTCACTTTTTGTCGATGTTTTCATTCACTAGGCAGCAAGTTTAAAGCTCTTAAAATAAAATGTATTCATAAGTAAACACAGAGTTTAGCTGCCATTGTTAGGATCTAAATTGTGGATTATTAATTTGTTTTATATCTAATGAAAATTATATAAAATGTGAATTTGGGAGTGTAAAGGCATAACTTAGATTTAACCGTTCAAGGACAGCACTTATTCAATTCTTAACAGTATCAATAACAGAAAACACACTTCTTCAACAGCTATACCAGTGTATAGGCTACATACATATTATTACTGCTAAATACTGCAAAGACAAACCTTTACTTTGACAGTGTATACAGTAGATTTAGTCCTTTTACAGTAACAAGTAATATACTGCAGGCCATTCTTTATGGTAATCTCACCAGGTGCTTTCACAGAACTGTTCAATCTCTGGGCCTCTCCTTGATCTTTTCCAGGAACGTGTGTACATCCGTAGGAGAGGTGAAGAGGTGAGAGTTGCCGTCATGTGTCACTCGGAAAGAGGATGGATATTGTATTCCATACCGTAGACCCATGTCTCTGCACCTCGTTTTAACTCCATCGTAGGCCCTGCGCTTTTTATCCGTCTCCTTAGCGACGTCATGGAAAAACATGATATGATGTTTGTCAAAGTGGATTTTACCCTTTTCATGTGCAGCCGACATCACTTTGGTTTTGTCCTTGTAGTTTAAGAACTTAATCAGAAGTGCTCGAGGCGGTGCGTTTGGCTTCGGTCTGCCAGATGGAACTCTGTGCGCCCTTTCAATAGCGAGCGGTGCTGCAAACGAACCGGCACCCAGAATTTCAGGGATCCATTTTTCCAGAAAGGTGCATGCATCCTTCCCTTCAGCGTTTTCGGGCAAGCCTATCAGTCGCACATTAGATCTGCGGCTACGATTTTCCAGATCTTCCATTTTTGCCTCCAAGCTTTCCACCTGTTGTCTCAGATGTTTCGTTGTTTTATTCAGCGCTGAGGTATCGTCTTCCACCGCTCCAAGCCGCTCCTCAGCCTCCGTTAATCGGCCAGAGTATTGTTTTAGTTCGCCTTCGATAGATTGTATTGAGTGTATCACCGTATTACATTTTGCTGCAAAGTCTTCCTTCAGGTCTTTCTTTAAATTGTTGATTGCACTCAGAATTGCACCTGAGGATTTATCCTGCGACAGCTCTTCTCCCGCCTCGTGTTCCATGTCGGGAGTAAGGCCAGGTTGAGACAGCGGTGGCCAATCTTCTTCGGATAAAGTTTCCAAAACGTTGTCCTTTTTAGTTGTTTTCTTGCGTGGAGGCATTAGTAACACCGTTATGATTGTGTAAAATGCGTTTTCCTTTTACCTCCTGCGTTCAAAATAGTTAATTTACAATATTAGGGCAGAGCGATGACTGAACTACGTCTGATAAACACCGCGCCATAACCGGAAGTCTTTTAATAGTTCTTTATGTTTACTGAGCTATTTACCTTATGGCATAGTATTATTCTCACCAAACTGAGATCAAAAGACTAAATTAAAGAACATCATGCCTCTAAAACTGTTCCCTGACCCCCCTGAAACGACTTCGTTTTAGTCCCTTTGTGAAAAAAGAACTCCTTGGAACACAAATGTATCACCTGTACTTCTATTTTGGAGTGAACAGCCTGCTCCTCAATGGACCTCTACGATTGCACCAGCTGTGAGGATAAATTGGTATTGCAATTGCAAAGCCTTTTTCTTGGCCTCATTCGTAGTCTCACCCTATATGAAATAAACCGTCTGAGCGGATGAGTTTTTTTCAATACATAAACTGCAAATATTCAACAAATATGAGAATAGTCTCCTGGTGTAATTTTTAAATAAATCTGGGTTTCATCTGCATAGATATGATAACTTAGGTAGTTGTTTTTCATAATTTGAGCCAGTGGTAGCGTATAGATATTAAAAAGCAAAGGTCCCAAGATGGAGCCTTGAGGACCTCATGTCATATTTGTCAATGCTGATGTTTAGTTGCCTATAGAGACAATGTTTTTTCTGTCCTTTAAGTAGGAACCAAACCAGTTTAGAGCTGTTGCTGAAACTCCCACCCAGTTTTCTAGTCGGTCTAACAATATGTTGTGGTCAACAGTATCAAACGTAGCGCTGAGATCTAATAATACTAACACTGATATTCTGCCACCGTGGCTGTCCAAGCTTGTAATCATTTCATTTTCTCATCAAAAAAGCAATACATTTGAATCAAAATGTAAATGTAGCTTAACAAGGTGCAATATAAAACTCAAGCGACATAAACTAAATGCTATTCTGAAATGTTTTGTAGTTTGAAGTATATTGCATATCTCTACAAGGTCATGTATTAGCAAGCTAGCTGATGTTTAGTCAGTGAGCTGTGTAAAGTGTTCCCATTGGTGGTTACAGGGTGCAAGTATTCTGTAACTTATTTGTACTTGAAGCGTAGTTTGTGTTGTGTAACCTGTTTAATAATACATACGCCACCACTTCCAAACACACACTTTACTTTACTGTAGGCTAAAATGTATTTAAGCTGGTGCAACCGGCTCCTGTTCTCAAAGCTTTTTTAAGAAGAAAACTACATTTCCTTCTATCTCTAACCTTCTCGTGCTCAAATGTGTAGCTCACAGCATGCAAGGATCTTTTTTGATCTATTTTTGGTACAAGAAAACAGTGTGCTGCTGAATGGAAATTATCCTTTCGTATTGTTACACCTGATTCAAGTCAACAACAATAACCCCAATGGAAATGTAAGGGAACAGGAAGTACATTCACTCCTTGCTCCCGAGATGTGGGATTGATTGAATGATGAGGAAAATAGGTTAGGTTTCATTACAACCTTGATTGCATTTTTGAGGTGTTGTATCTAGGCAACATAACATTATTGGATTTTAGGATTAGAAATCTTTGAACCCCTGGTGATATTCACATATGAGCTCAATAAAGTTAATGGCTCTCATCCTTTATTCTCTTCCCCTAATTGGAAATCAACCAATCGACAACGCTCATTTAAACTGCCTAGAATTACTTTCCTTCAGGTGTTATCAATAAACAGCTATTCCCTTGTTTCCACTTAGCACAGTAACAAGTCATTTCCAAGACATTATCCCCATGCTTACCCTCTGCAACTACATTCCCATGCCCTTTCACCTCAGTTATTGTCTCTTATTGTCACTGTTGAGTTGGCTGTTGCAGCTTATTGAACTGTACTCAGTGCTGCTCTCCCTGGAGGAGAGACTACTATCATAGACTGAATATATTGTGTACATCTAAGAGTTTAATGAGATGGCTATAACCCGAGGCCTACTCTCTGTCAGTAGCAGGCATTGGAACCATAAAACAGTCATAATCATTGGCACTTTACATTTAATACTGTATTAACCCCTTAGGTACCATCGTTTTGGATATATTAAAATGTAAACCGTGAGGGCAATGAAGGGTGGACCCAAAAGCAGGACGTACACAGAAAAACCCTTTAATCTTTTTTAGGCAAGTCAATGCTTAACAACGATAACTGAACTCTCTGGAAACATTAAACAAGGATCCAACAAACAAACACAGGAAACCAGAGGACTGTACTACGAAGCCAGTTCAACAGACCCTGGATATGTTTGAGTTATCTGGCTTAACTAACCCGAACAAACGTGATCTCGCTAAAGCCCCTGTCACACTGTCCCGAAATTGACACCCGATGGACACACGATAAAGGAAATGTTCAAATTCGGCTGTGATCGTAGCCACATCGGGCCATTCGTGAGGGCATCTACAGTAAGCCATCGTATGACCGCCGGTGGAGTTTCTCAGGCTCCGGCAGCAACTTTGTGAGGGCATCTTGTCAAATCGTGTCATCTTCGTGTTATCATCGGTGCATTCACCCTCACTCTGATCGGGGCGAATGCCCGATGGCACCGATGATAACAAGATGCCCTCACGATGGCCTTACGAATGGCCCGATGTTGCTACGATCAGAGCCGAATTTTAACATTTCCTTTATCGTGTGTACGAAATTGACACACGAATTCAACACGAAAATGAACCTTCGCAAGGTCCTTCGGCAATTTTTTGACATGCCAAAGATGTTGCCACCTCTCACGAAGTTGCTGCCGGAGCCTGAGAAACTCCACCAGCGATCACACGATGGCTTAAGATGCCCTCACGAATGGCCCGATGTTGCTACGATCAGAGCCGAATTTTAACATTTCCTTTATCGTGTGTCCATCGGGTTGTTTTATTGCACAACAAAATCATGTAAACATATTATGTAAATAACCCAATTTGTGTTCTGTGAAACTAAAAAGGATATAATATATTATTTTGAAGGCGAGTTGACAGGAAGTTGTAGTTGCTATGGAAACAACATGACGGAGAAAACTTAATTTCTTCGACATATAAAGACGGAGAAAGTAAAGAACAAAGTCGGAAATATCAGTACTGTATCATAGTACTTTAACATAATTGTTTGTGTTACTTTCGTTGCAGTTGTATGTCTTAAATGTAATGTAAATGTTGCCTTCGTGTGTGGTACGGGGCCATCTTCGTGCGAAATTCACAATTCAATATTCGTGTGTCCATCGGGTGTACATTTCGGGACAGTGTGACAGGGGCTTAAGCGGTCCTACGATGCTGGTTATCAACTCGGTAAATCAAACAAAACACAGAGAAGCGTACTGACAGCAGAGCGTCATACTTCATGAACGAAAAGTAAACGATCATGTTAGATAAATATGAAGGAGTTAAACTTGAATGAACAGTTTTATGATATCACTGCCCCATCTACAAGTGGATCTGCCTTTAATCACATTAGAGTGTTTCGTCAAGTGAATGTGTTGTTTAAAATAAATGTTTGTGGAATAGAAGATATCATATATCCCCAAAAATATTAGAATAACATAATTTACCGCAGTAACCAGGCTTATTTTGATATCTTAAAGACATCGTATAGTTTATTAAACGTTCATCTAAGCGTACCTCAAATGTAATAGTCAGATCATTCTGAAGATGGGCAGTGATATTCTAGGAATTTACATGTTGGCGATATATTGCTGCCCGTCTTTCCTGCACAGAACGATTTTAGAAGCAATGTATTTCTATTGGTAGTATGTTTCGTGCCTGCACCAAATAATAACAAATTAGAAGGAACAAAAGATTGAAAAAAATACAGATTTCAGTATTCTGAGGCTCTGAGCCACATTTATTTTCCTCACAAGAAAAGTCCGACATTATACAATTTAAAATAAAAACAATAATCGTGGCTTGATATTGAGTAAGAAGATGTTTTTATGAACCACACAGCTTCCGGTCTTCCAAGACCCGCTCGACTGGACAAAAAGACGTGCTGCAGGCACCACTATGTACAATGTGTATTTCTATACTAGAAATAGATAATAGAAATACATCGCTTTTAAAATTGTTCTGTGTGACACGAAAAAAATGGGAAAATCATGTTAGTGAACACGAATCAATAGATTACATTTATTTTGTGACTATTACACAAAATCAATCAATCAATGTTTATTTATATAGCCCAATATCACAAATGTTACATTTGTCTCAGTGGACTTCACAGTTTGTACAAAATATCAGTATGACAGTGAGAAATGACTCGTCAATGACGGTTGACTCATCAGCACTAAAGCTCCACAAAAATAAAACCAACAATAAAACAGGCCATAAAGTCACTAATCATAGATATAGATAGATCTTTATTTTGTCATTGTACAGGTACAACGAAATTACAATAAACTCAAGGTGCCAACACGCAACAACAAGAGAATATAAAAACAACAAGACAATATAAAAACAACAAGACACTATAAAAACAATAAAAACAATAAATGGGACTTAAAAAAGACATGATAGGGAATATGTACATAAATAATATATAAATTAAATTGCACGATTCCCCTCGTATTGCACGGAAGGCTTATATAATTTAAATATTAGCAGCGTTTAGAGTGCATGGATATTATTATTGTTGGGGAAATATTTTCCAAGGCTCATAACTTTGACCCAGTTGATCAGTTCATGCTGTCCTGACTGAGCACAGGCACCTGCAACCTTGGCTGCTGTGCTCTCAGTGTGTTGTCTCCCTGTTCCTGCCTGTTGGCGTCAGCTGACAGAGGTGTTATGATTCTATCTTGTTATGCACAATGTTGATTATTCTCTGAGAACTAGCTAAATACGCGGGTCTGGGGTAGAGTTCTTCAGAATTGATTGTGGCATCTCAACCGTGTGGTCAACTCGTGGCCCGTGACATGTCTTGTCAACTCTCCGGCCGAAGCTCCAAATAAACCGTCAGTGTTTGCCATCAAAGCTCCAGCTCTCCTCGTGTCTCTCTGAGTCCTGACTCCAATTGCTTCAGAAGTTTCCCTCACAATTATGACCTATAGATTTAATAAAATAAATAAAGAGACTTTCTATGCTGTTAACCACAGTTTGTCTCGTCACAACAATAAATGGTGTTTTAAAAAAAAAAAATCTAAACTTCTTCCAAGCTTTAAGGGTTTTAGATGACTTTTATTCATTTTTATTTTGTTATTTTATATTTTTCAAGACAGACACAACAATAAAACAGCAATGCAGTACAAGGAGTATGCTCATGCAAAAGCACACATGTATATGGTCACTTTCTAAAATGCTGGGATCTATTTGCCGTGGATGTGTACCTATGTGTTGTTACATTTTTTCAATGTGTGTTTTCCTCTTTATTTAATGTTTATCTACTAGTCTGCTGTTCGGTATAAATGTCCTCTTTGTGGGATGAATAAAGGATTTCTGATTCTGAAAAAAGATCAGAGGAGAAGAGAAGTAGGATGTGGGAGGAATAACGGTGTTCATTTATTTTACACATGTGTTTCTAATTCTAACACCTAGTGTAACCATAGAAACACATGCATGCACATTATCTTTCAACAGTACATCCGAAACCTAAATATACTTATTGCTATTATTTTATTATTTCCTTACTCTTCATGCATGATAGTGTCAAATGCTCCCCATCACAGTGTTGTAGGTGTCTGATCTTACCCATACCTATGTTATTGCCTTTCAAACTTCGGGTAATTATCAATGGACGATTTGTATAGAAATTCTGAATTTGTTCAATTGGACGTCCAAGTATTCTTACAAAATTACAGGTTTTCCATTATTGTAGATTGCAGATTGAGACAGGTACAGCTACAAGGGTGTATGTTGTCTTTCTGCAGCATAGACAGTGCAGTACAATGCAGTCATTAAAGAGGCCCTTGTTCAGAGATATTCTCTCCTGTCATTCTCAACACAATGGGCCACTTGATTTAACCTTGTAGCTTCCATGAACAAACAAAAACACATGAGGACTGGTACGTCAGCTGAGAGATGGAAGGTCTTCCTTCACATGACCCTTTTTCCCTTTCATTTAATTTAGCTGATGCTTTTATCCAAAGCAACATGATATAGGTGCAATCATCCATGAGGATACCAACTCAATCAATACATGTTTGCTGTTGTCCTAGGCTTTAATCATTCCACTCTTTAAGCCTCCTCCCTCATCTTCCATTATGACATAGGACACCATTTCTCCCTGGTGGGTTTTCTGTGGCATCTGCCAGCTGTGACAGAGACAGGAAGTCAGAGAAAACAACGCTAAATAAGATACAAGACATTATTGTGTGCACCTTTCCCACATTTTTCATATTGAAGAAAATCACTTAAGGTGAAGATTATGCAACACGATTATACAGCAAGTTATAAAGAGCATCTAATTATTCTTTTTTAATGATTCCTAAACAGCTTTATGGATGTTTATGTCATCTGATACAAGCTACTCTTAGTTCCATCAGAGCGTATATGCGTTTTGATTTAACTGTGTGAGAAGAAGCACCTTTTAGCCTGATAGACACACATTTAAAGGTTAATGAATCCATATTCCTGTGCAGGTAACAATAACACACATGCTTAATTAAACATGAGGACTGCCAGGTGTATTTAGGTTTCAAATGTAGTGATGTTGGCTCTCTTCCTGTTTCATGTGCTACCTATTCTGAAGTTCCACACAAAGTAACCTTTCTGCAGCATAGCTGGATAGTCAGACGTCCTAGAGCGTGCTGCTGATTCACACGACTCATCAAAGGGAGATTTAGTCTAAATCAATTAAAGCAGCCATCCGTGTTTCTGTCCAATTTGGGGGTTTAAGCTTGATTCGATTCAGAGGCAGCCTCTTGCCAAGGCTTCTATCAGGAAACATCCATTCACATTGTTGGAGGGAAATCTGACTGATCTCTTCCTCTGATGTGCTTCTCATTAGTGAGCAGTAATACTAATAGGATTTTACTAGGTCACATAAAGCATTACTACCCAACATTAAGTGTCAATTGTTTTTGAATCAACATCACAGATATATTACATTTATTTTGGTATTTACTTTAAATTAGTATTATATACATACATAATATGCTTTATAATGGCTCTATATTGTTATTTTCTTTTTTTTACAACGTCAATCCTCTTACTGGGTTTATGTATGCGCCACTATACAACACAGCACATGTTTAAACCTACTTGGCAGTACATCTGATTTTCACTCACTGCATGTTTATTTAGGAATGTGCCTGGAACAGGTTCCATCTAACAATTATTCTTGAAATTCACTGCATTGTGGTCTCCAAAGGATCTTGTCACAGCTAGAAGCTCAACGGCATTAGCATTGGCAAGGTGTCTTTCATCGAAAAGTGTTTATTGTTTTATTTCCATCCACTGGCAAGTTATTGTAAAACTACATTTCATTTCATTTCAAATCTTTATTTAACCAGCTAGGTCCCATTGAGGGAGACCTGCAGCAAGTAGATTACAACATGATAATCACTGTATGTGAATTCATGAATTCTAATGATTATATTCACCACTTTGTTGTCTCCAAAGGACGTTGTTACGCAGCAACATGCTCCACAGATCTCAGCCAGCTGTCAGATTGCAGTAAAAAGCAAATTGATACAAAGCCCTCTTGATATAAAGCAGAAT
The DNA here is from genome assembly GCF_902827115.2 of Pseudochaenichthys georgianus. Classification (NCBI taxonomy): domain Eukaryota; kingdom Metazoa; phylum Chordata; class Actinopteri; order Perciformes; family Channichthyidae; genus Pseudochaenichthys; species Pseudochaenichthys georgianus. The sequence goes on from NC_047508.1 coordinate 8,136,032, forward strand.
AGAGAGTAGCCCTGAGAGGGCAGAGCGTACTGCAGGAGCAACACGCAGGTATACGTCATCAAAATGTGGCTACATCACATACGATTGTCCTCTAATTGGTTGCGCCTCTAAAGTTAGGGTTAGCAGACATTCCTGTGTTATCCATCCCTTACCATTTTGTGTGTTTTTTTATGGGTGGAAAAAACTGAAAGAAGACCCCAACACATGTTGGACAAAGAGCATTCTAACTGCAACCTCATGACTTCTGCTTCAACGGGGATAGGCTTAAGCAATCCATTCAGATCATTTAATATTTCACTGTCTCAAAGTTCACAGTAACAGCACTCAAATATATCTCCAAAGCATGATAATTACATATTTGATGTATTGCAGAATATACAAGTAAAGGTTTTTAAATTATAGTTAAATTGGACATTTATGGTCTTAATAAAAAGGTAACAATTTACCACTCAAGAGATTTTACTGCCAAATAGTCCACATACACTGTGTAAGCTTCCTCTTAATAATCACACACTTTATAGTTTTGAACTCAACAAGCCAACCACATGCGGTTACACTAATCAAAACATGTCTAACCTTTTTAATTATAATTGTTGACTTCCTTTAGCGTATTGATTATTGGAGCTCCTGAATCCAATTAACCACCAACAGCTGTACGGGGGTCAGGCCTTGATTGCTAGGGTACATGAAAAGCAGCCGGAGCCTTTAGAAAAGGCTCAAAGGATTTTAAATGAATCCACAGGCCTTTTCATTCATTTCAAAAGCAGTATGCAAAGGGTTTGGAATGTTATATACAAACATTGTTGACTCAAATATTCTGAAATAACGGTGGTTGAATGGAAATTGGTTAGCCTTGGACACCTCTTTTGCTTTTGACAGCTAATGATATTGTGGCGTGAAATCACTTTGGCCAGCAGTGCAGCATAAATGTCATACATTAAATGGACAGAAATACACATTGACCATCCATCCATGTTCACACTCAGCTGTGCTGGAGAAGCCAGTGGTAATGGTAACTATGGATCGACACTGTAATGATCACATCTTATTAAATGTAATTGCATGTTCTTGATTGGGTGTAGGTGGCATGTCTCTGGCATAACTTCACATTGGTTGTATAGCATTCAAAATGAGCAAGAGGCGGCAAACATGTTGATATAGGGTTGTCAGAAAGGATTACAACCTTTAATAAAATGTTAGTATGTGTCAGGACACAAACTGATGAACCCAAATGCACGACCCAGAGACAAAGTCTTCAATGTAAAAAAATGTAATTTTAATTTCACTGATCAGATAATCCCTCTTAACAGAGTAGGTACTGGAAATAACAAAAAGCACTCGCAAGGAGGAAAAAACTAAGCACAACAAAAAGAGAACTTAACGAAAACTTAAGCCTACACAATTAACAACAAAACCTGACATGAGTGAAAGCGATCCTTTCTGAGCTGAGGCTTGGTACGACCATTCTGGGAAACAAACAAGACGAACTGACACAGGACAGGGGAGAGACAGGACTATTTAAACATGAGGGGAGTGGGAACAGGTGGAAACAATCAGGGGCGGGGCAGACACTGATGATGGCGGGAAAAACACACAAGGGGAGGAAGAAACTTGGGCTGAAGTCGAATAGTCCATTTAGCTAAGGAACCTTCCTAAAGGAGTGAAATGACCCGGAAGTCCCTCAGTGGCAGCCATGATAAGTGCCGTTCGAATTCTCTAGAATGATGAGAATGATAGGAAAGGAGGTTTCAAACTTCCTTTATAACCTCCTTTAGCTTAGGAACCACTGGACCTCCCTAAGCGAACATGCTGCCCCACAATGCCTTGCAGCCGCAGCATTTGGCGTCACTCAACAGTCGGCCGTTCACGGAAACAAACGATTATGACGGAGAAATGATATCATGAAAGTTACGGTGCTTATTAAGCATTTTAAAACATAGGTGGTAAGTTGCCAAAGTGCTTTGTTTTGAACGTTCATCAGTATTATAATCAAAGAGAAATATGAACGTTAGTTTTCACTGAAATTATCAAATAAAGTCAACATTTCACAGTCTTTACTGAGCTGTGTGGGGTTTGTTCAACTTTTAAAAGATGTTTGAATGGTGATATACACACTGATAGATGTTAAAGACTAATGTTTATAATAAATAAATCTGTATTGATTTTAAGATCTTTAGTTCATACAATCATACGTATTGGGATCATTGGTATTAATGTGGACCGGAGGGAGAGGGTGACGAGCATAAGTTTCACTTTCCTTTTTTATTTCAATTCCAACTTTGGTCCTGAAGAATATGTTTCTCTGTTGTCCACGTTCATAAAGCAAAGCAGCAGCATCAGAGCACGGAGCAGAGTCTCTAGATGAGTTTACAGCAGTCCCTCGTTCTTATTGAACATCCATGTTGTAGTCCGCTATAGAAAACTGTGGTTTCCATGGTTTCCCCACAGCAGCAGACGCACATTCATGACGTCCGCTGGCGCATCATAAACACGTCGGATAGTGAAAGTGCATTCGGATTCTCTAAAGTACCGCAGTCTCTTCTCCTAAGTCCTTTTGAATTCTCCTATCCACTATCCCTTAACCCCGTGACGTTTCACTCAGAGGTCAAGGAATAGACGATAGGGTTAGAACTTAGGAGCTGATTTTTAAACTATCCGACTGCAGCCAGGGCCTGAAATGAAAGGCAAGAGGTAAATACAAAATAAAACAGGAAATGACAGACAAAATGCATAAACATAACTAACATATTTGAGAAGACACAACATTGTGTGCATTTCAGAATATTTACTTATCAAGAGGTATTTATTATGTGATTGATTTCTGTATTCTATACACTATGTGTGCATGCATTAATCATTCTGCACATGTGTTATCTTATTATTACAACATGCACTCAAGCAATACTTCATCGCCACCTCTAAACATAGTATGTAATGCTGTTCACATTAGCAGAACATATCTTCTTTTCTATTCATTATAAATGTTTAGGTAACAACATTTAATTGGAATTAAAATCAGGAAATGAGGCGTCATGTTGTAATATCATACATCAGATTATTGTTTCTTTCCTTCCTTCTTCCTTTTCTTCATTGATACCTTCCTTGCTTTGTTTCTTACCTTTCATTTATTCTTTACACTCCTTCCTATTTCACTTTTTACATTCCTCCTTACCCTTCTTTTTTCTTTATTCCTTATCACCCACCTTATTGTGTCTGTCCTTTCTTACTGCAGCTCTTTTTTATTTGATTCTTTGCTTTATTTCCTACTTTCATTTCTCGTATCTCTCACTTTTTCTTTCTTTCTTTCCTTCCTTCCTTCCCTCCTTCCTTTATCTAAAGATATCTTGCTGTAGTGTATATTACTTTATAATAATGTAATACTCTTTAACCAACAATGCATCTAGAATAAGTCCAGTTGTGGACAAAAGTCTAGCGAATGCAAGTTTAAGAAAAATAATGAAGTTCAAAGATATATGCTTATTTTCATTGATATTCATTTAGCTTCAAGTAACTCTATGCCCTTTTATAATGAGTGGAACGCTTTCCTCTTTGAACTTGTGGACTGGACTCTAATTACCGCCACACATGAGCTCATACACACATCTCAGGCTGCCTGAGCACTCTCCGCTGTTCCATTAAGAGATGCTCTCAGGTCTTTTAGCAGGAAGCAAACGCTATAAAGGAAATGACAGTTCAACTCATTTGCAATGTAATATAAATATGACATCTAGCAGCTATTAAAGCATATTTTTGATTTTGTGACACCATCTCATACGAGTATATCCTAACTTGGCCAATTCTCAGAGTAACACTATTATTGTCTGCGTATCACAGAGTCTTCTGGGCATTGTACCAAACAAGGACACCCAAAAAACACTTAATTGTTTCTCTCTGTTGAGTCTGATTCAGAACAACTAGCAACACAAAAGAGAACTAGAAAGAAAGTTGTTGTGGAGAGACATACAGAGAACACTGTCACCTTTCTGTTACTCACTTTCTCTTGAGGATGGAGAATGGGGATGTCATGTTCCTACATGGCACGCTAACGCCTTGGAAAGTGACAGAAAGTTGCACAGACATTTATAATATTGCCGCAGCTAAAACAAATAAAACAAATGTATAAATATTTTACAGCAACCAGGACCTCAGAATACTAAACCTAAATAACTGTAAGAAGAACATTGACACAATGTCCAGCTGAATGAACGAAGTGCAACACACTAGCTATGACACACCTTTCTTATTGTCGATACATTGAGGGATATACGCTATATTTGATTAACACCAGTATGTACCTTATACATCCACCTCGAGTGATTGTCTCTGCACCAGAAATAATTTAATTTTAAAGTTCAACCGCATATTATATAAATTATATCAGCGCCACACCTGCGTAACACATGGTGCCTCTTGTCTGAACAATTTTTTAAGCAATTTGTAATCTATTCTTGTCGACTTGCAGCCTAAATACAAAGATAACTCCACTCTGCTACCACTGCTTACCTCTAATGACATGTGGAACAGAGGACAGGCATGGTTCCATGTACAGCGAACTGGAACTTTGAACAGGTGTTTTCATCTTTTCTGCCTGAAGTTCTTGATCAGGTGTTTGATGTGGGCTGGCACCTTTCTGCAGCGATAAATAAAGAAAACAAAGAAAACATTATTAATAATAGTAATGATGGTAACAACAATAATATTAGTATAACTATTTATATAGCACTTACACAGTTGTGATTCTCACAACAAAAATAAAGAACAAAACAATATCAACAATAAAAAAACTAATGATTATAGGAATGTTAAGAGACAAAGAAATTATAAACATTCTGAGAGGCCGACTACAAAAGGTAGACTCAATGGCTCTTGATGACATCAATGAGCAGTCCCAACACATGCTGTTGTATAAAAAGAAAAATAATAGGTCCAGATTTCTTCTATTTTGTTGGATGATTTGTTTTATTTATTGCTGATGGATGTTAAGATGTGTTTTACAATTATAACAAAAATATTATTGTAATTGGAATCAAAAAGATTGCAAATCATAGTTTTAATAAAATAATTAGCAATATAGGTTTTATACAACAGCAGTAAAGCATTACGTTGCTAAATTAACGTACACTGAACTGTAAAACAACTTACCACTATTTAGGAAAGGTTCTGATCAAAAGGGTTGACTAGTAGGACAGCAAAGTGGTGGAGGAGGTCTATGTCATGTACAACAATTGGTAGATGTTACACCTGAAAGAAAGATAAGGACATAAGAGAAGACAGGAGGACAAACATTTTCTTAAGTAAAAGACCAAATCATGTCAAGCTTTAACATGAGCCTGTTTTTTCAGTCTGCACTGTAACTTTTATCCATGTACTTTTTCTTGTAATGTTTAATTGAACTATTCATATTTTAGACTGCACTGTAACTTTTATCCATGTATTTTTCCTCAATGTTTATTTGATTAGCTTTTCTTTTTTAATGCTTAATGTCTTTCATTTTTTTTTGTAAAGCACTTTGAATTGCCTTGCGTTGAAAAGTGCTATATAAATAAACTTGCCTTGCCTTGCCTTGCCTTACAATGCACTGTTGGAAATTACATTCCAAAAGCTAAATTCAAACTCAATACCATACATAACTGGGTACCAAAGTGCTTTACCTGATAGAACACGTTCCACACGGAGCAGCAACCATCCGGCTTGGCCTTTTGCTGCATATCATCTCCTCCCTCTCCACTGTTTCCAGTAGATCTCTACTGTCCAATACAACTGAAATTCCCCAAAAAATCCTATTAAAAAAGTTAAAAACAATAACTTGCTTTTGGCATTGAAATGGATTAGAATCTCACCTTTTTCCAGGATGTCAGGAAGGCCAGGAAGTCATTCCCTTCAAGTCCGCAACCAGTCATAGGAGTTCAAATGCAAAGCCTGAACGACGACAAGAGCAGGAGACTTACATTTTACAATAATATTTGTAATTAATACCAGAGCAGTGTGTATACGACATGCAAAGAACAGATCAAATCCCTTGACAGACTCACACACTTTGGTGATGTCCTCATCTGATAAGGTTTAATTTTTTAGCAGCAAAGTAACAAGTATATGCCGGACCCAACTCATTTACAGTATGTTGTGCATCTCCTCAACAATGGTCCGTATCATTGAGTAGAAAAAAACTGTCCCTACATTTTCTGGTAGATTAACACACATTTGTAAGAAAGGTTTACAATGAAGCACAAAAACCCTCTTTGTATTAAGCGAGCTGCCACAGAAAGTACAGCTTAACATGCTAACCTTTGGTAGAGTGAGCTAACTAACTTAGCTAACTTCATGTTCAACACAAAACCTCTAATGGCATTACATTGACGATTTTAAACAAAACGTTACTCTCTCAACTTGTAAGATAACGTTAAGTTAACTTACCCTTAAATAACTACATCACGTTTTTCAGGGGAAACGCAAACTGCAGAAAACATTAGCTGCTAACTGTTGTTAGCTACGACAGCTAGCCTCCTAGCAAACGTAAGGTTAAGTTAACATTAACGTAACGTTGTAAGAAAGCAAAACGAACCTTCAAGAAAGCCTTTACTCTCAGACTTGGTGAAATTGTGTAGTGTTGCTTCCCTCCAGAAGGAGTTTTAGCGCGTTTCCCAGTAGACAGAGCTGAAAGGTGCCTCCCAGAAGAGCAGCCGCTGGGCGGAGTCACAGAAACGCTCAACTGATCTTCACTTCCCGACCGTTATGGCCCCTACACATGTGCACGGCGGCGTGCGTTGCCGCTTCAACGCTTCCGGCCCGTCCACACAGCGGCGTGCGTTGACGCTTCACCATTCACTTTGAATGGGGTGACGTCACTTTTAGCCGAAATGCATCGTGGGAAGCGACGCGGAGCGTAGCTGGCGTGGCTCGCTGGAAAAGTTGAGCAATGTTCAACTTTTGACGCCTCGGCAGAAGCGTCAGCAAATCGAATCATATGCCAGTACAAGCTCAAGCCAATCAAACCGCTGCTTGTGTGTCAGGGGCGGGAGATTCATGTGATTGGTTGTTGGTCGAGTTTCAGACACGCCCGCCGGCAAGCGTCAGCGCACGCCGCTGTGTGGACGGGCCGTTCTGCCCATTCACTTTGAATGGGGTGACATCACGATTCGCCGAACTGCATTGTGGGAGCAAAGCGTAGCTTCTCTCGCGGTGCTCGCTGCAAAAGTAGAGCAATGTTCTACTTTTGCCGCCTCGACGGAGGCGTCAGCCAATCAAATCCCGCGTATGCAAATCTGACAGTATAAGCGCTAGCCAATCAAACCGTGTGTATGTTGGGAGAGCCAGACCGCAGTTATTTCCCATATGTCAAAAAATGGAGGAGAAAATTATCGGGGCGGTAGGGAATCACCCGGTACTCTATGACCAGTCCCTCTTTACATACAGGGATACAAACCGGAGGAGCCAGGCATGGGGGGAGGTGGCAGAGACAGTGGGGGAAACTGGTAGGTTTTCGCCTGTTTGGGGAGTTTATATCCAGTGTACTTCGTTTGAATGGACAGCTAGCAAGCATAGACAGTATATTTAGCCAGCATGGATGTAGCATGAATGCTTTGCTTTGTATGTCCGGGGCGGGACATTCATGTGATTGGTTGTTGGTCGGGTTGCTCGCGTTGACTCCCCAAGCTCAAGACACGCCCACCGCCAAACGATTTTTGGCTAAATATACTGAATGGGCAGAAGCGTTGAAGCGGCAACGCACGCCGCCGTGTGTAGGGGCCGTTAGTGCCAGTCAAAACATACCGCTTTCTTTCAACCACTGCTGTGTCGCCGTTCCCCCATGTCCCGCCCTCTCTCTCTGTTTGTGTCTGTCTCAGTTTCACCAGCAAGACTGCTGTTAGACCAGCATAAATACCAGCTTCACCAGCATAGACCAGCTAAAATACCAGCTAAAACCAGCATAGACCAGCATGACATCCATGCTGGCCTATGCTGGTTTAGCTGACCATGCTGGTCTTGAACCAGCAAAAACCAACTAAACCAGCCTTACACCAGCTAAAACCAGCTAAAACCAGCAACCATCTTAAGCTGGTCTATGCTGGTTTTTTCAGCAGGGCTTTTTGTTAGCCCTGTTTCACAAGTGCTGATTCTGTGTCTGTAGCTTTAAATGCAAATGAGCTGCTGCTGGCCACTACCCTCTGCAGAGTGTCTGGTTTAATGAAACGCAATAGGCGCTTTCACAACGGAGTACTTTTCCCAGGAATAGTTCCTGGGATTTTGCGTTCACACCAAAAATATCTGGAAATAGAACTTTTTTTTGCGAACCTTTTCACCCCTTTTTAGCCGGGCCGGCTAAAATGATTGGTCGTGCTTTTTACAGCGCCTCAGCTTCCACAGATGAATTTATTTTTTATGGATTTTTTGTCAAAGCACTTAAGATATTCATTGCTATCGGGATGTTAAGAGCATTCCATGCAATATAACAACAAGTGCACCTCGAGCCGGTTTCTCAAACTTACCTACCCCACCTTTAATGTCAGCAAAACATTACAATTATTATTTACAATGGACTACGCATAGCTAACAGACTCATTTCCACCACTCATGGACCACACCCACCTTTTCTTTGGAAAAACTGGGTGACGTACTGTTGCCCTTTAGTCCCTCTCGCTTGTCTTTCTCTCCTTTATTTTCTTTCTTGAAAGCCTGTCTTTGTTAGTCGTTGAGACATCGTACACACGTAAGTACTAGCATCCCTCCTCACATGCTCTCACTAGTCTCTCTGCTAGAAAGGGCCAGTGCTGCACAGCGTTTGGAGGCAGGACCAAACCATTACATGTAAATAGAGGGGGGTGTTCGATGCTTTGGATAATTAACTTTTGGAAGAAAATCATTTAAATTAATCATAAGTTTAGTGAGTACATCATCAATATCACGTTATATTAATGTTAATTATTAATGATTGATGAAAGGTTATTTAACATTTTTTTCTTAATATTCTAACATTTTTTGGGGCCCCTGTCAGTCACGGGCCCTTAGAATCATCCTAACTTTTCACCCCCTTACGGCGCCCCTGGCTGTGAAGTTGTTTGTGGCCTGCCAGTAAACCCAAAGCAGAAGAAGAAGTGACGTCAGCGGCTCCCTCAGGGACTTATTCCGGCGTGCACGCGATTTACTAGATAGTTTCAGGGAAAAAAAGTTCCAGGGAACTATTCCTGGGAAAAGTACTTGGTGTGAAAGCGCCTATTGGTGCTATAGGAGGAGATTCAGGTGATAAGTTGGGCGGGTGTTAACTTGGTTGCTTACTGGTTGCACAAGCCAAAAAAACATTGTGACATCATGAAGTGGCCAACATCTGTTCAGACAGGTTTTTATATAAATGGATCAGGATAAAAAGAAAGATAATTTTTTCTTGAACCTTTAAGAATCTCTCAACACAGAGGGGAAAGATATTTATGTATAATAGACATGAAAAAGTGGATTTTGCGTGTGTGATTTTTAAATCTTTGGTCAATACACTATTGGGCACTTGGCCTACATAAACAGACTATCAACAACACAATCTACTGATGTTCGCTAAACGTCTTATAGTCGAAACTGAAACACTTCATGTCAAGCTGCATCAAATATTGTCAATTAGTGCTTCTAGTTCTACTTAGGCCATGTGTCGTGTGCGGTGTGCCTCAGGCTAAGCTAGCAGGAGTTATGTATGTTATGTTTCCTGTTTTGTTGCTCTTCGTTAGCATTGTTTTAGCTCACAGCAACAGTATGTAGTAAATGCACAGATACTTTCTGTGGTGACTATGATTTAGATTGCACTTTATGTTATACGTCTAGTGTACTATGGATTTCATGTGTACACATACTGTAGCATATCCCTCCTAGGTGGTACACTTGACTGATGATTTCCAATTTATTGAAAACTCAAAATGAATGCATGTCTAAATAAAACAGGAAGTTTAAATTGCAATGAAAGTAACAAAAACAAAGCAATCTCCTTTTCAGGTTCAAAGAACACAAATTGGGTCATTTACATATATATTCACTTAACGTGTGTGTTTGCTTTGTTGTATACTGCTGCTAAACCTGTAATAACCCGTATTTCATTCATTTCACATTAGCATATTAGCACGACATAGTTGATTCTAGTTTTTAGTGTAACCTAGTAAGCTAATGTTGATGTTTGTTGTGTTAAAATTAATTAGCTCCTGTGCTGTGCATTACTGTTGGTCAGTAGGGGCAAACAAGCGTATTGCTTCTCTAAACATAACAACTTATGTGGTGTATAATACAAGTCTGGTAGTTGGTCAAGTTCAAGACTTCCCTATCCTGAGTCTCACCCGCCACCTACGCCTTTTAGCATGTAAAACCACTTAACCATGTGCAATACAGTAAAATACATAGCAGCAATCTATCTTGTTTGTAAAATAAAGCAACGTTTTAGAGTTAGGGCAAGGTGCAGGAAGAGGCATGGGAATGTAGACAAGGTGAGACAGTGTAAGACTATTATGTAAGGTCCCTACTTATACAGAATTTATTTAGGTTTTAAAAGTTGGGTTTTGATGTTATGCAGTTTATATAATGTGTACCGGGCAACATGCAGGAAATGAATCAAATCTAATTTGCTTGTATTTGTGCCTACAGTGAAGATTAAATAGTTTCTCCTTCTCATCTAGCATTCTGAATAAACACAGGCTGCCTTTTGGGAGATGGGTTTGTCTGGGCCAGCATTCATCACTGGCAAAGCTGTGTTCACTGTTCACTGAGCCCCCCCTCTCTCTTTTATCTAGATGTATCGGTGAGCCTGTTGTCCCTGCTGGTGACCACCTGTGGTCTGGCTCTCTTCAGCGTCTCCCTCTTTGTCTCATGGAAGATATGCTGGGTACCACTGAGCGGCCGCTTCCTCCCAGATGTCCTCAAGGGGGCCCACTTCCTGGGGGGAGACCAACAGCCTGTCCTCACAGAGGTAAGGAGGAGAGGCTCACATTCAAAAGTGAAAATATTGGTAAAGTGAGATACATTAAGTTTCCTTTATGACTCAAACTGCTGAAAGATATAATCCTTGAAATCTCTAGTTGGCACAGTCATACAATACAAACAAATTAAACACCAGCTTGCTGTTGATCGCGCCTTTATCTAACAAAAGTAAATAAAACACAGAATCAGATATTTGGCTGAGTAGCCAATCAAGAGCCTACAAGGGGGGCTGTCCAAGTAACTGTGTCCGCAAACTTTCATTGTAGCCTATTTGATGGACGCACAGACTTTGAGACACATTTTAACTCAATAAGCACAATGAAAAAGTGTTTATCAGGTTCAATATTTGTACTATATATATAAACATGCACCAACTTTTCCCTGTTGACATGAAGCATAATTACCTTAAATAGGACATACCTACATTAAGCCATTACCACAATGTCAATTCACTTTATTACCAAGTGATAGGGCTGGGCTTAGGGTTAAGTAAGAATGTATGATTTATTGTGTCCTATCTACACCTACATATCAAATCAAAAACATCATACACTTTCAAATAATTTCAACCATATTTACTGTACATTTTATGGTTAAGTAGTATGTATCAACAAAGGCATTTAACAATGTAAGACAAATATATATTGTTACCAAAAATAAAATGTGTCCTAGTGCAATAAAGTTAACGCCTACAATTAAACAAAAAGCAAACAAGACAAAGACGTTGAGAATCTCTGAATAAAAAAATAAAAAGTGTATCCTTTTGAGTAAAAAACAGCAACCTTAATTTTTTAAGTGTTACAAACTCAGACACTTAGGATGTACAGTAGCGCCCAATTGCACGACCCGGGAGACAGAGGTAAAGTATTTGTAAGATACTTTATTTTCCAAATACAGCATTGAACAACAAAAAAAGGAACTATCAAATCTCTAGCCGAGATGACAAAAATAGAGAACAAAAAATGAAAGCGCTCACTTAGTGAGCGGGACTCGAGAGGGAACTCGAGAGGGAACTCGAGAGGGGACTCGAGAGGGAACTCGAGAGGAGACTTGAGGGGAGACTCGAGAGGAGACTTGAGAGGGGACTCGAGAGGGAACAGGAGAGATGACTCGAGAAGGGACTCGGGAGGGGACTCGAGAGGGGACTCGAGAGGGGACTCGAGAGGGAACTAGAGGGGTGACTTGAGAGGAGACTTGAGAGGGAACTGGAGAGGTGACTTGAAACGGTCGGTACGCCGACAGGACACGGGGAGCTGGCGTCGGCTGGAGAGCCAACAGGAGACGAGGTGCTGGAGTCGGCCGGTACGTCGACAGGAGACGAGGTGCTGGAGTCGGCCGGTACGCCGACAGGACTCGGGGAGCAGGCGTAGGAGACGAGGTGCTGGAGTCGGCCGGTACGCCGACAGGACTCGGGGAGCAGGCGTCAGCTGGAGAGTCAACAGGTGACGAGAAGCCGGAGTCGGGACCATGGCTGCTGGGCTGGGTACTTGAGCCGGAACCATGGCTGAAACTGGGGCCGGAACCATGGCTGTATGGGCCGGTTCTGGAGCAGGGACCATGGCTGCATGGGCCGGTTCTGGAGCCGGAACTGAAACCTGGATCATGGCTGTGTGGGCTAGTTTTGAAGCCGGAAACATGGCTGTAAGGTCCGGTTCTGGAGCAGGGACGATGGCTGTGGGAACCGGGACTGAAGCCTGGATCATGGCTGTATGGGCCGGTTCTTGAGCCGGAAACATGGCTGTGTGGGCCGGTTCTGGAGCAGGGACCATGGCTGCTGGGGCCGGCACTGGAGCCGGAACCATGGCTGTGTGGGATGGTACTGGAGCACGGTACCATGGCTGTGTGGGCCGGCACTGGAGCACGGAACCATGGCTGTGTGGACCGGTACTGAAGCAGGGACCATGGCTGCTGGGGCCGGCACTGGAGCCGGAACCATGGCTGTTGGGCACGGAGCAGAAGCCTGGACCCTGGCTGTGTAAGCACGGAAGCACGGAAGCAAAGCTGCGTGGGCCGGTACTGGTGCACGGATCCATGACCTTGTGGGCCGGTTCTGGAGCCGGAACAATGACTGATGGGGCCATGACTGGAATCCTGGCCTTGTGTCTCCTAGAGACCTTTTGGAGGCTCCGTGGACCTCCTAAGGCAAGGCGGGATCCCAAGAAGGGGTTTGAGGCTGGCACTCAGGGCTACTTGTAAAATTCTTGAGCCTCTCGGGCAACAAGCTCCAGAGCCAGGGCTTGCGAGCAACCTCCTGACGTGCCTCCTTCAACGCAGCCTCTCTACCCCGCCAAGATGAGGCGCCGTCCCTCGTATAAAAAAGGGACTCCAGAGAGTACTCAAGACGTTCCGCCTGTAGCATTAAAAGGTCTGCTGGGTCCATAATGGTCAGTTTGTTCTGTTACGAACTCAGACACTTAGGATGTAGGACCCAATTGCACGACCCGGGAGACGGAGGTAAAGTATTTGTAAGATACTTTATTTTCCAAATACAGCATTGAACAACAAAAAAGGTAACTATCACATCTCTAGCCGAGATGACAAAAATAGAGAACAACAAATGAAAGCGCTCACGTAGTGAGGAATCAAACTTTTCAAGAGGAGCATAGACCTGACCATAGCAAGAGACAATACACATAGACCTGAACATGACAAGAGACACAGACGAACTGACACTGAACACGGGGAGACAGGGGAATTTAAACACAGGGTAACTAGACACAGGTGGGAATAATCAGGGCGGGACTGACGCTGATGAGCACAGGAGACACAGAAGGAGTGACAGGTGAAAACAATCAGGAATTTAGACACACCAGGGAAACTAACGACAGACAGGAAAACACAGGGAAAAAAGACCAGGCAAAATACAGGGAGGAAAACATGACAAGGAGAACAGAAAAACACCCACTACCAGACACACAAACTTAAAACCGTGACATTAAGTTAGTGCCATTCCCATGCACATGTACAGGTGCTAGGTCATGAGGTTCAAGTGAGTGAACCCTTTGCTGCATTCATGAGATATGTTGCACTCGTATTCTATAACCGTGACCCTTTGAAAATAATCACTTTGTGAAGACTAGGGTTAAGACTATTTTACTCAATTGATCAAATATGTGTCACACATCTGGATAGAACTGTCACTTGATCCAGGTCTAGACTGCAATTCATAGTGATATTTTATTGTCTTTGTGATAAATGGGAATTAAGGTTCACTTGCCATTTTGAGTGTAAAGGTTTAATTGAAAGAAACGTTTAGTTTGTACAACTCCTCGAGGCACCTATCCTACTTTCTCTGTCCCTTATTGAAATTCCTTTAATGGGATTCACACTGTAAACACATTTGTCTGCTGTACAGGTGGACGGGGACGAAAGGGAGTACAGCGAAGATGGCTGTATGAAGGAGTCTTTGGGGCCCCCCTCCAGTGTGGTTGTCCCGGAGTCTGGTCTGAAAATAAGCCACACGTCGCCTGACATACCATTGGAGACTCAGGCCAAGCTGGAGAAAAACCAGGTCCACACTCTGGCCAGGGAGCGGGTGCAGAGACAGATTACTGAGCCTACTTCATCTGTACGGTCAGTACCAATCAATCCCCAAAGCTGCTGCCCAACTTTTTTAGTTGACAGATTGAACACAGATACAAACAGTTACACAGTCACATAAACCTATACCTCTGGGTTCAGAGATACCGTCAATTCAGCTGTTGCCTTAAAGCATCAAAGACTCAATACTGATTAGTCAATTGAAATGGTTTGAATGTTCTTATATGTCAAATGGTACACTTTGTTACAGGCACAACTCCATCCGTCGTCAGATGAATTTGTCCAATCCGGACTTTAACCCTGCTCAGTTCCAGCGCCAAGAGTCACTGTCTGGTTTGGGCCGAATCAAACCAGAACTCTACAAGCAGCGGTCGGTGGACGCAGAAGATGGTCGTCCCACTGACAGCTGCGGGCGTCTTCTGTTCGTCCTGAAGTTTGACTTTGACCTGGAGCAGCTGATTGTGAAGATCCACAAGGCCCATGATCTTCCTGCTAAAGACTTCTCAGGGACATCTGACCCTTATGTCAAGATCTACCTGCTGCCTGACCGCAAAACCAAGCACCAGACTAAGGTGCACCGCAAGACACTCAACCCAGTGTTCGATGAGGTGTTTCTCTTTCCGGTGGCGTACGCCGAGCTGTCGAGTCGTAAGTTGCACTTCAGCGTCTACGACTTTGACAGGTTCTCTCGCCATGACTTGATTGGCCAAGTGGTGGTGGACAACTTCCTGGATCTTGCTGACTTTCCAAGGGAGACAAAACTGTGCCGGGACATACAATATGTAACCTCGGTGAGTTACCAATTCCTATCCTTTTGCTTAAATTCTATCACTACTATTTTCTTCTTCTCGCTATTTACACAACTGCTCCACTGTTTCATTTCCATGGTAAAGCTTCACATTTGAACTTGTTTATAACAAACAACTGACAACAACTTTGCAGCATGTTTGACGTTGGATACATTTGTAGGTCTAATAGACTGAAGCAACCCCTTGTAAAAACCCTCTTAAAACAAAAAGGGGAAGGAGATATATTAATTGACTTGTATCTAATTTCCTCTCCAAATAGAACTCATCTGTGTCTTCAAGAGGCAGATACATAGAAATATACTTAGACACATTGAATGTTTAATGAAAGCAGTAGGAAACACATGGGGGTAGTGACCCAGATCTACACTGACATAAGACCGGGGTTGGTTTGACAGAGATAAGTGACACTGTCTCTATTACATTATTCACCGGGATACATCTACAGGGTTGGTACACTGAGTAACTCAGTAAGAAAGTTAGATCCTCCTGACAGGGAATTCCTCATGGTTAGCCGGTCTTATAGATTGAGGACTACAGTGTGTTGGAAATTGAGACGATTCTTCTCTGGTAAATGACCAAACAGTGGACAGTTTGATCACATATAACCAGTTTATCAAATTACAATACATCAAAGAGCAAAAGTCCCGGTTAACAATTTTTAATTCATAGGTTAGATTTACCCCAAAAGATATAACTGGTAACATTTTCCGATATGGTAGCACTAGACTGGGAAAATGTCCTCACTAAGATATAAACAGACTAATCTGTATAATTTGACAAGACAATTCACGCATAACTTTTTTGTAAACAGTACATTTTATAAAGCTTGCACAGACTGAAAAAGACTGGAATTAAAAGGAAATTCAATTGAAAAAAATGGTGAGGCGGTTAAGGTACATTAAGAGAACAAATTAACAGGAACTCACATGTATAATTTATTCTAGGTAACAAATGAAACACTAAAATATATCATCATTTTAATTAGTCTTAGAATACTTGAAAAATATGAATGTTCTCAAATTAACATACAGAGCATTAGCGTAGCAGCAAGCAACTCAGCTATGTATGGATATTGTGAAACATTTTCTATCTGAGCCAAGAACCCAATTGATGGCATGTTAACACGTAACACCCACCCTCTCCCGTGCCTCACCGGCACTCGAGACACAAAAGTAGCGGATATGATCGTGGGACATTTTATCAGCGGTGCTCATAAAATGAATAAAGCTGAAACACTGGACAGATCTTAAAATCAGGGTAACGATAGATCCGTATGAAGATAAACAACCTCTCCATATTTGCCTCCTAATATTTATGGAAGTCACCGCGATTTCTCAGCCTCTGAGGAAAGCTGTGATCCGAAGAGGGTTACTTCCTCTCTTTCTATCCATCACTAATGTCCCTCTGTTATTACAGTGCTATTCTAATCCAAGCACCTTTCAAATTGCAGCTACTGACATGTTTTAAAGAGGATCTATATTTCTGTCTGCAGTCCTAAAGCAAATTTCTAATTTTAACAAAGTCTTCAATGTTCTTACCTAATTTGATATACAGTCATATGATCAATACTTTTGTTTTATATTTTTGTAAATATGGTCATATGACTGTATTTAAAAACACTATATTTAAGCTCTTAAAGAAACACATTGGGTTGGGTAGCACTCTATAGCTTAGGGCAGGGATGGGCAACTTTGATGGTGGTGGGGGCCACATCATTGATGTACTGGCCACCATGGGGCCGCAGATTCACTTGGAACACACACACACACAAATTCCATGTGTTTATAGTATTAACAAATATACTAAGTCTGACATCTTCATTGACATTTTACAATCAAAGGGAACATCCCCAAAAAATGGGAACATCCTCTAATAAGCTCACTAAACAAATATCAGTTCACAGACATTTTATTTCATTTTTACAAGTGGCATGTTTGTATTGAACAGGTTATTAAACAGTGGAATAAAGCTATTTTAAACTATTAGAAAGCACGGAAAATGTGTGTGTATTGAGATTAACCATTAGATGACATAAACATGAAGTCATGAACACTAACCCAGACATTAGTTGTCTAACTTGAACCTAAAACACTTGTAGCCAGTCTCTGCATTCCCCTTATTCCACAATAAGGGGAATGTCAACACAGACACCTGTCAGCCCGCACTTTGCTGTTCCTCAGCACCACTCCCCCTCCCTCCCGCTGAAATTATGAATGAAAAGCGTAGTAATCTATGAAGGTACTGTAGATATGGTGCAAAATGCGAGAGCGTGAAAACCTGATGTGAGCACTTGCAGAAAAAAAATCTGAGCTTGTGTGCATACATTTACGTATATTTTTTATGTATAAAATATCCACGTAACTGTGAACCAAATGTACACTTGTATAAAATATCCACGTAACTGTGAACCAAATTTGAAGTCACAGAAGAAAAAAAAAAGTTGTGTAGCTTGTAGAAAAAAAATTAACTTGGAGATGAAATGTTCACTTGCAGAAAAATACATATTTTTTTAAATATATTTTCCATTACAACTGCAACTTTATTTATTACAACCTCTCAAATCAGTCATTACAACTTGACGAATTTGCTCTGTGGCAGTATAAATCGACGAATCTGCGGTCTTGACTTTTGCTACACTTCTTGCGATAAATGTGTCGCAAAAGTAATTTTCACCTGTAGATGTGGGGGAGGGAGGGGGGTTGGAGCGAAGGGGCGGAGCTATCAGAACAACGAGGCTTGGGTCAGTCACAGTCACAGTCAGGTCGAACCGGATGACAGCGGGGCTAACTGTTCGCTAACTGTTCGTGTCGCTACTAGTCCGCTGACATGGCGCGTCAATCAACGGTAAGTTTTGCCCATTACTTGCCCAGTATTACTTTGAATATTACTATTGTGATTGAGGATTAAATCCGCTTTGAAGACCACCGTTTTATATCGTGCAGTTTAGCGGCGAAATAACGTCAGTCAGCCAGCTAACGCTAGCTTTGTTGAGTTTATGCTAGCTAAACAATTAGTGGTTGTAGTCTATACAGCAGTAATTCATATATTATAGCCTACTGCTTTGGCACTAACGGTTGATAACCGTTTATGAAAATAAAACCAATTGAACTGTACTGAAATAATGACAAGTTTTATAATTGTCTTGGGCTCCTGCTGTGTTTTTAAAGCCTTTGTAAATTATCCATGCTATTTTCTATTTAGCTAACGTCGAAGTAGTGTATGTGAAATCAACCTCACAATAAGATGTGTGTATATTACAATTATTAATTTCATATTTCAAGATGATTACTTAGATATTACAATATGGTTGGTTGAGCTGGAGTTCATTATTGAGCTTACAAGTTAACGTCACAGTCATCTGAATAACAAACCCAAACCTTGTTTTTATTAATTGTATTACAAATTGATATCAAATAAACAGTAAGCATTGGTAACACAATTTCCAAAGTTACAGTAAAATAAAAAGGACCCTGACTCGGACAATACACAATCCAACATGTTCAACAGAAGAGAATCAGTTATATTGTTTGTACACATGGTACTTTACATATATATATATATATCTGTTTGTTTAAAGTGTCCAGGTGATGCAGACAGGCTGGACCAGAGAGTGAGAGACAGAACTGGACTCCTCACAGCAGTGAACTTCAGCACAGGTACTAAGACTCTTTTTTCATACTGTACAAAGAATCAAGAAAGATATTGGTTTAAATGAATGAAGTATTGACTTGAATACACTGATATACATTCCATTAAACAATACTAAATACTAGATCACGTACACATCAGTGAAGTTGAGGGGTTTTTCCATGCACAAAGTTACATTTAGATGTTAACAAGCAATATGACTTTGTCAGCTTTCTAATTTAATGTATTGAAGGCAAAGATATTTAACACATAGTGAGAACTGCTACTATTTATCTCTTAATATTGTCTGTAAAAAACGTGGTAAAAGTTATTCTTTCAGTGAGACAACAGAGCAAGCTTCTACAGTTGCACTACGTTTTGATAACAGTTAAATATTATTTTGATAATAACATATATTTCAATGTTGATGAATTTCATACTGTTCATTCATAATCTGATTACAATTCAAAAATAATTATATCTACAGCCCCTAAACACACAAACACAACTCTTTCATAAATAACACACTTGTTCTGCAATAATGTTTTATGTTTCCTGTAATTTGTTGGGAAAGGACATGATATGACACGACATCTTCTCCTTCTCTGAGGGTCAAGAAGAACATCCAAGAGGAACATTAAAAGCTGATGTTATGAGATTGTAAGACCAGTACAGGACATTCACTAAGAAACTACTTTTATTGTGAAAACAAAGATCTGCACACTGAATATTTTTGTAGTCTATCAGGACCATCATTTGTTTGTGACGCTGCCTGCACCTCAGAGAAGGGGTGGTTATAGTCAGGCTTATAAAAAACAGTCAGCTGATCGAATGCACCTTTTTCCACATCTACACTCCATCAGCTGATTATTTCTATTTGCCTCGCTTTATGCGCTTCACATCGCAGAGTTTGCAACGTCACAAATAAATGGGGCCAATCTTCAGTCAGATGTGAATGTGTAATCTAACATTTTCAGTAAGAATAATGGACAAAAGGAGTGCAAATACAAATACAATTTATTGAAATGTGAACCAAAAGTTAATCAAATGTTTTAAATAAAAAGCACATATGGACAGAAGGTGTAAACCTATTAAATGTATAAGTAAACACATTTAGTCAAATAACTTGACAGACTAGGCCTGTGCAGTTGGTATCAGCTTTGCCCAGCATGGGCTCCTTCATCAGCCCTGGTCCTCCTCGCAGAGGAAAGACCCTCAGTAATCTCCAAACCAACAGACAGGACGTCCATCACACGGAGGTTTCTCCCTGAAGTCTCTGCTGCTCTCTGGACACCACGCTGTCTCAATCCGTCCACACTGAATATGAGAGGGGGAAAATGAAAATAATAAATGCTTTAGACAATAAGAAATATAAAGTTGACTGTTGAGTTGCTCAGTTTTTTTAGATTGTCAATACTATTAATGTATAACTAATATCTCATGTTATAAGAGGCACCTTCAAATAAAGATTGGTCTTTAAATACATGTTGTCTTTTGAATTGTTTTTCTAAAGTCAAGGATCTAGAACTGGTACTTAGTTTTAATGATACAGTCTGGTTATTATGCTGTTTGGAGGAGGCATCGGTAAGAGCACTAACTAGCTGTACACATGTAACACATGTACCTTAGCTTGACTTAAATGTATTAAACGTATAGTTCAGTGATGGCAAAATATAAATAACTAATGTCATGCAAACATATTAATATTTGCTTGATTCCAGAGTTGAATTTAGCACAATTGCATACAAACGTTAAGGGATTTTAAGATTCTGAAGTCTTCGTTCTAAATAGAAAATAGCATGGATAATTTACAAAGGCTTTAAAAACAGAGCGGGAGCCCAAGGCAATTATAAAACTTGTCATTATTTCAGTACATTTCAATTGGTTTTATTTTCATAAACGGTTATCAACCGTTAGTGCCAAAGCAGTAGGCTATAATATATGAATTACTGCTGTATAAACTACAATCACTACTTGTTTAGCTAGCATAAACTCAACAAAGCTATCGTTAGCTGGCTAACTGACGTTATTTTGCCGCTAAACTGCACGATATAAAATGGTGGTCTTCAAAACGGATTTAATCCTCAATCACAATAATAATATTCAAAGTAATACTGGGCAAGTAATGGGCAATATTTACCGTTGATTGATGCGCCATGTCAGCGGACTGGTAGCCCCGTAGTCTCCAGTCAACCGAGCCTCGTCCTTCTGATAGCTCCGCCCCTTCGCTCCAACCCCCCTCCCTCCCCCACATCTACAGGTGAAAATTACTTTTGCAACACATTTATCGCAAGAAGTGTAGCAAAAGTCAAGACCGCAGATTCGTCGATTTATACTGCCACAGAGCAGATTCGTCAAGTTGTAATGACTGATTTGAGAGGTTGTAATAAACAAAGTTGCAGTTGTAATGGAAAATATATTTTAAAATATGTATTTTTCTGCAGCTGAACATTTCATCTCCAAGTTCATTTTTTTTCTACAAGCTACAAAACTTTTTTTTTTCTTCTGTGACTTCAAATTTGGTTCACAGTTACGTGGATATTTTTTATAAGTGTGTAAATTTGGTTCACAGTTACGTGGATATTTTATACAAGTGTACATTTGGTTCACAGTTACGTGGATATTTTATACAAGTGTAAATGTATGCACACAAGCTCAGATTTTTTTTCTGTGTGCTAACATCAGGTTTTCACGCTCTCGCATTTTGCACCATATCTACCTTCATAGTAATCATAGATAACACGGCAGGGTCCGTGACAGTTTGTTTTCATCTGATTTCAAATAAACAAAGTCTTGCTTTTAAGAATATTAAACTTGTTTTGCCAAATTCAGATGATAAAAACAACTTTTAAGCTTGTAAAGGCATAATTACAAGAGGCAACTTAACGTCACAGCAGGCATAACAACAGCCGGTGTTTCTTGTGAGGGTTTCCCCGGGAAACAAACACAATACACACAAATGCGTCACAGATTATTTCGCGGTATTTGAAATCATCTATGCAGCTCGCGACGTAACTAGGAGTCTAGTGGACGGTATCAGTACTACAAGTAAAACAAATAAAACCATTTTTTTTTTTTTTTTTTATTAATTACGTTGTTTATAAATTAATCTGAGGGCCGCAAAAAGAGAAGGTGGGGGCCGCGGGCCGCCATTTGCCCATCCCTGGCTTAGGGCCAATAGGAGACCTCGATGCGTTCTTTCCCCTCCTCCTCATTAGCATTCTGTGCAACTAGTGTGACTAGTGCACATTTGGGACCCACTAGTACTACTAGTGAACATTTTATGCCTCACTAGTTCACTAGTTGAATTTCAATTGATCTCACTAGTTAACTAGTAAATGGCAAAGGGTTCACTAGTTAACATGTATACATTTTGAGCCCCACTAGTTAACTAGTAAGGTCCAAAGAGGCGTCAACTAGTTAACTAGTGAACCTTTTGCCTTTACTAGTTAACTAGTGAGTGATTCTGGGTGCTATGTTAACTAGTGCAGAAAAAGGTATGCCACTAGTTAACTAGTTCTGCTTCTTTTTTGTAACTAGTTAACATGTCAGAGCTTTTGCAGCACACTAGTTAACTTGTAAGACTTTTAGCATCACTAGTATGGTCAAAGGGTCACTATTTCATAAAAAAGCTTACAAGTTGGGACTTTGGTGCTAGAAGTGCTGCTCCTGGCGTCACTAGTAAGGCTTATGTGGTAACTACTGTAGTTGGATAAAAGTGCCACTAGTTGCTGAAAAAGAGTGACTAGTATAATGTTTTATTTAACTAGTAAAGCAGAGTGCCAAACTAGTTTGACCATATATCTAACAAGTGAAATCAAAGAGCCAACTAGTGTAGGCAGCTGCAGCCTGATATCAAGGATATAGAATACATACTAAAATGGCTTGCCATAGTCGGCGCTGTCATTGCAATGTTGTGATGCTACAGCATCACAACATTGCATATAGTAATATAAGACTGCATCGCAGGTTTAATTATGCATTTACATAACTAGAAAAAAGCTATATTAAGTTTCTAATTTATATTTTCAAGGCAGATACTAGCTACTGCTAGATTGCTGTGCTAATTTTACATGAATTGTCACCAGGCTGCTCCCATTGATAATAACATGTACTTAAAATGAGCTGTTTGTTATATGAGTTTTATATTCACATTATAAAAGTAAAGCTTAAGTATTTTTTTATATTTTGCCTGCTTTTCATCAAATATCACCACCTATTTTATCATTATACCATAGTATTAAATGCTGCTGACTTATTCCGGTGTGAACGCGATCTGCTCTTTAGTTCATCAGAACTAAAGAGTTCTGATTAACTAAGTACTGGGAACTAAGTACGGCAAAGTACTTGGTGTGAAATCGCCTATAGTGTTTCAGGATCCTATCCCTGTATCTGGAGTATGAATACTACTAGCCTGATTTTTGGGAGAGAGTTATATTTGGGAGACATTTTTTTTAAAACACAGAAAACACAGCTCTGCCCCTCATCACGTAATTAAGTTCAAAGCCAGAAAAGGATCATTAGCCGGGTCAGCACTCAACCAGCTCTGCCCTGTGATTGCATCGCCAACTTCATTGATGCTGGCTCATAACACTTGAAAAAGTAACAGACAGACACAACACTCTTTCATCTTGTTGGTGCGCCATATTGTTTTAACACCTTCCAGACTTTAACAGCATCATGGTTAAGTAAGGTCAGTTTAAATTTGTTGAACCTTCTATTGCTTCCAACTTGTGAACTAACAGCTGTTCAAGTCTGAGGAGTTCACTTCATTTATGTTATATAATCCCTTATTAATGATCCAACCATTCAACATGCATACGTGTTTATCTTGGCCAACCTTTGGAACTACTTTCTCTTTCAAAGCAAGAGAATCTGGAGCAACATTTTACTTTTGTAATAAGATTCAATAATAGATTTTAAAATATGTGTGCATTGTACGGTAGGAAACAAACTAGTACTATTGTTTTTTTGTATTTATCCATGTGAAATCTCATTGAGATTAAAAATCTCTCGTTCAACACAGGCACGAGTACAGTTACAGACAACAAATATTATACAGAGAACATATGATGGTCACAATCAGAAACGTCTTCATAATAAGCATCTGAGACAGTTGTCTGCTTTTCATTTTGCTACTGTAAGAAGCTCTTTAAAACTGAGACCAGCAGCCTGATTTTCAGCTCTTGTTGCAGTTCCAAACAAATGGAGCTGCATTACTGAAGACCCTTTTCTCCAGTTCAGTGTGAACTTTAACAGTAATTAAAAACAAGTCCTCTGAGCGAAGCCAATGAGTTCCCGTACTTCTCAGAAATATATAATTCCATAGATAAAGTGGGAATATACTAATAATATCCTTATAAATAAGGATATGCCAATGGTTTAGTCTAGAAGTGGTGAGGGAAGACCATCCAATCCATAACATGCAGTTGAAGGTGAAACTTAAACAGACTGATCGCTTCCAACAAACAACTCAGTCGGTTGTATTAGAGCAGGGGTGTCAAACTCAAATACACAGTGGGCCAAAATTAAAAAATGGGTACTAGTCGAGGGCCGGACTGGTTCAATGTTTATTGCAAAACTTATTGGAATGAACTTATTGCACATATTAAACCTGGAACTAACAAAGCTTAAATTATTGCCTTTAAAAACAATATTAAACATTAAATAATCAGTTGCATTAATTTCTTATGGCTCTATCTGCAGAGTCATTTCTTATGGCTCTATCTGCAGCTTCATTTCTTATGGTTACATTTTTCCAAAGGCCAATAATAGCTTAAAAAAAACAATTTCCCTCAAAGAAAAAACCAAACATGCCCTGTTGTCGCAAGAAAAAAAGTGCAGAAGGAAACATCCATTGAAACAGAGTGTGCTGCTCTGTGACGCTAGTTCAAGCCAGATACTTGGCATCTCATCTTGGGTGCAAGTTCATCAATGTTTGGGGTCAGGCTCTGAGCTGAGGAAATCCTCAGGATTGAGTGAAGGTGTGCATGCAACAGTGGTGGATTTAGGATTGTAGGAGATCTGTGGCTTAGCCCAAGAATTGTTGGGGGGGGTGCAGGTGTAAAGTGCAATTTTTTTACAAGTGGGGGGTGGACCGAACATCCTTTCGTCCGGGGGCAAGATTTTTTTTTCAATATTGAAGTTAAAAGCATCAATCTGGTGCACTTTGAGAGCAACATTAACCCTACCTTAATAATACCTTAAAGGGGACATATCATGCTATATTTGAACAATATATTGTAGGGCCATACCTATATAAAGTATATAAATAGTTTTTCTTTCAAAATACCAAACAGATCCTGCATTTTAGCCAATGCCTCATTTCACTCTATTTGCTCTTTCCAGCCCTGTTTTTTGCAGGGGGCTGATTCTGTGAGCTACACCACGCCCCCCTGCAGGAGAGGGGAGCGTGCTTTGAGATCAGCTGCTGGGCTGCAGCGGGGAGAAGAGGGGGAGAAAAAGAGATCTCCGTCCTCCGTATTGTATTCTTATATCATTATTCATTTGTTTTAAAGCTCAATAAATAACAAAGAAGACCTTGGACCGGCACTTTTCTAATTTTGTCCGGAAGATTTAAACTTTAACGGACATGTTGACCGGCGAAAAAAAACTAACTGAAATTCTGCCGCACGGTCCCCTCGTTCCTTGTAAGAGGCGGAGAGGTGGGTGTTTGTCATCTGCTGGTGGACTACCGGAGAGAATTACAGCGAGGGAGGGATTGCATTGAATTACAGCAGCGGGAGCAAACGCTTGTCTCGGGGAGGGAGAAAAAGAGCCACAGCGGAGAATAAACAGAAGGGCAACCATGTCAACCATGCGCGGGAAGTCTTCTTCGCTGCTTTTGTGGCAGACTACAGCGCCACTTACAGGCCTGGCATATGTACTACAGCGTCTCCAGTGCTTTCGAGCGGCAATGGCCGGCCGTGGCCCAACCCCACATTCCCCTGATAGGTGGAGAATTGACCACTAAGCGGAGCACCACTTCTGTGACGTAGAAAATAATTCAAATCTGGATCAGTCTGTATCAGATCTGTTGCAGCTCCGTTTTTAGAGATTTGGGTATGGAGGAAAAGAGAGAGGGTTGTGTTTTCTGACACTTGGTGAGTTCCCTGGAACACCAGGGACACATATTCATGTATACAAGACGTACAAACGTTTATTTTGCATGATAGGTCCCCTTTAAAGCGGACAAAAGGCACTGGAGAACACTTATTCATTAACACCCTTTAATGAAGCAAACTAATGCCTTAACTCACTCAAATACAGTCGTTTACTTATTTCAGTGAAACGAATGTGCGTAGAGTTTTAAAGGATGCGGATAGTCTCACCTAGTGTTAATTTCGTTGACTAAAACTATGACGAAATATGTTCGTCAACGACTTTTTTTTCCGAAAAAAACGAGACGATGACGAGACGGCACCGACGGCAGTAAACAATAACTGTAACGAAATCATCATGCAATATCGTTGACGAAAAGTGACGAGACGGAAATGTAGTTTACTAAATAAAAACTATGCCAAAATCTCTCTTTGCTATCGTTGACGAAAAATGAGGAGACGAAATATTATCAAAGATAACGTTACATCTCTGATAGTTAGTTTTACTCCCAGCAGTTCCATTTCCAGTGCTGCGGCACTGGCAGGGCAGCAGCTGTGTGTGTCTGTGCTGCGCGCGGCGGTAGATTTGAATTACACCGGGCAGCGGCACATTGTTAACGTGAAAGACTCGGGTCTAACTCATGGTCTAACTAACCTTATTTAACAGAAAATAAAATGGCAACAACAGGGCTTGGGATCAGTGGTCGCACTCGCGTTAACCGAAAACCCCCCCGTCAGCGCGAGTGAGTGATAAATTGTGCACTCGACAGATAATAATGGATTATGACGGAAATGTTACAATCCTGTCCCTCAAAATGACTGACAACGAAAAAGTCTAAAGCCACCACTGCTTGGGATACAATGTGATATTTGGGCCCATTTTCGCTACAATGAGGCGGAGAAAAAAAGAGAATGCATTGTTTTATCAGAAGGGAAGCAATGCGGCCATAACACATCACAAACCTGACCAGATACTCTCTGCAAAGCTGCATTCTTAATCATTCAACCTGTGTTTTTCATCAAATAAGGACAAGATATAATCCTATTTATTTATATATACTAAAATGACAAATTATTGGTTTTGGCTAGACTAGTTTGACTGAAATGTTCTATATAATCTGATGACTAAAAAAGACTCAACAGTTTTCATTGACAAAAAGTAGACTAAAATAATTAGTTTTCTTTGACTAAAATAAGACTAAAATGCTCAGACTTTTAGTCGACTAAATCTTGACTAAAATGTTTACTGTCTTAGTCGACTAAAATAAGACTAAAATGCTCAGACATTTAGTCGACTAAAACTTGACTAAATAAAAACAGGATGAAGGTGACTAAATATGACTAAAACTAAAAAGAAAATTTAACACAGGACTAAGACTAAAACTAAATAAAAAAATAGCTGACGAAATTAACACTAGTCTCATCATCCATTTCTTCACTGCTGGTGATGACATTGTTGTCAGCTGCTGATACTGCTGCTGCTGCTGCTGCAGCTTGTGGCGCCTGCTTCGATGAAAATAACTTTCTAATATCCATAACTTTATAGGCTATTAGCTTAAAACTCGTCAGGCACAGGAAGGATCACTTCTTCTTCAGGGCAGGGAAGGCTACGCAGTACGCAGGCTAATATCCCGCAGCGGCTGCCTCTCTGGTGGACTCCGGTACAGCACATTACTCCTGAGACATTTAAATAAAAAAAAATAATCTTTTTAAAACATTTTTTTTTAAGTGAAACATCCGGGGCTTGAGCCCAGGTAGCCACCCCCTAGCGCCGCCACTGGCGTGCAATATACCGGCGGGCCAGATCTAATAGAAATTAAAAATTATCCTGCGGGCCGAAATTAAATCCAACACGGGCCTGATTTGGCCCCGTGTATTAGAGGGTCTGAACAATCAACCTATTTGGTCGTATAAATGTGGCCTAATTGACGTTGCATTACTTCATGCTATCCCAAAATGTTTCCACTATGAACATTTGCTTCAACTCCTGGCGCACTTCCTGCCGGCTTGGGCCGTATAGAGTGGCAAAGTCACGGCCATCTACTTCCGGTCCATGGGACCTTATTTCGTAAAAATAATGTATTGAAGTAAATGGAGAGAGAAAACGTATCTTTCGATCTTGTTTGAATGGTGCCATGAATTACACATGGCTGGATCAAGTTAGCTACCTAGCTAGTAGCTAGCACGTTAGTTAGCATTACAGCCTTGTCATTTGTATTAGCCTTAATATGAAGTAACATTAAGTAACCCAAAATGTTAAACAGTAAGAGTAGTAGTCATATTTCGTGAACCCTTTGAAGAGTACTGTCATCGGTGTGATCATTCTATAATACACAATTTAAGCCCGGGGGAGAAATGCTAACGCTAGCATCGGCGATCACCGATCGCCGATCTTTTCTACTAGGCAGGCAGCTTTGCATGACATTCTTCTGGACGTGTTTCCTTATGGTGATAGTGAGTGTAGTCAATCGTTTGGTTGACAAGACAGTAGTGATGGCCATCTTGGTGACGTGTGTTGTTCTGCGAGACCAGAGATGTAGTTCATTGAGCGTTTCACACAAACAAATGTGTTACTTCACAGTTTTACGACACTTTTTTTTTTTTTTACTTGCAAAATTATCTTTTAAATTTACAAACATCATATGTGTACTTCGTGGCACAATTAAAACGGGATCGAAAGATAATCTTCTCTCTCCATTGACTTCAATACATAATTTTTTCGAAATAAGGTCCCATGGAGGTCCACCGGAAGGGGATGGACTTCGCCACTCTATAAGTGCCTTTAACCACACGTTGGGTCCTGGGTTCCTACACTAATGGGCCATACCTATATGTGATCCGCTCTATCGAAATCAGTCGGAAGTTGCAACGGCTCATTTCAAAATAAACGTGGATTTGCGTAAACAAATTTTTTTCCAGGGTTCGGGTGTTTTGTTTGATTTTAAATAAACAAAGTCTTAGCTTTCAGAATATGAAACTTTTATTTCCAAAATCACACGATAAATACATTTTTGAAGCTTGTAAAGGGATGATGATAGGCAATCTGCTCTTCCGCAGCGCCGCCCCCCCCTCCCTCCGGCTGACATTATGAATGTAAGCGCAGTGCTTCTCAAAGTGTGGTCCGCGGACCACTGGTGGTCCGTGAGCGCCCCCTAATGGTCCGTGAGTATATTGGTAACATTTCACATTTGAAATAAATAAATACATTTAAGTTTTCCGCACTCTCGCGAGAATATCTCCGCAATGGAGCGAGCTTAAGTTTCACTTTTGATTGCATGATATAGCCCAGATAAACACCTTCATCCCACATGTGGCCACTTGTTTGTACCATTTTCAGGCGATTTGTAAAACACTATGTGTTTTTGGATATTTGTGGAGTTAGGTGGTCCGCGAGTGTTTTTTTATTGGTTAAGTGGTCCTTGGTATGAACAAGTTTGAGAAACACTGGCGTAGAGTAATCATAAATAACACGGCCGGGTCCGTTACAGTTTGTTTTCATCTGGTTTCAAATAAACAAAGTCTTGGCTTTCAGAATATTAAACTTGTTTTGGCAAATTCAGATGATAAATACAACTTTGAAGCTTGTAACGGCATAATTACAAGCGGAGAACGGAGTAACTTAACGTCACTGCAGGCATAACAACAGCCGGTGTTTCTCGTGAGGGTTTTCCCCGGGAAAAAAACACAATACACACAAACGCAAAATTACACACACACACGTATACTCACACACACGTATACTCACACACACACACACACACACACACACACACACACACACACACACACACACACACACACACACACACACACACACACACACCAACACGTTCTCACTCTCATCCCGTCACATATTGACGGACGGTCAGCGCCCCTCCCCGTCGCTATATTACGTACAGGGTACCCCTTTCCCGTCATTTTCTACGGGCAGGGCGTCCCATAGACCTTCATTGCGGACACAGCGGACCCCTTGCCCGTCAGGCTTCTACGGGCAGGGCGTCCCATGGACCTTCATAATGCCTATTTTAAGGTTCATTTGGCCATTAAAATGCGTTTTGATCTCATTTTATGCGAGTAATGAGTTTTTATTTCGGATTATTTGTGCAGTACATGTACATGATGTTTAGTTTGCTAGTTATGACGAAGATTACTTCATGAATGTGTACACATTCATGGTTGCTAAGTTGGTTGCTATGGACGCTGCAACAGCTCCCAGACCACGTGATCAACAACAATGGCTGTCCTTCGTGTTATTCTCGGTGGAAAAATGCCTATTTTAAGGTTAATTTGGCCGTTAAAATGCGTTTTGATGTCATTGTATGCGAGTAATGAGTTTTTATTTCTGATTAGTTGTGCAGTACATGTACATGATGTTTAGTTTGCTAGTTATGACGAAGATTACCTTACGTCTGTGAGGAAAATACATGGGTATTTTTAAAATCTTTTTTTCCTTCTAATTTGTTATTCTTTTCAAAATAACACACTGTTATTTACTCACCAATAACATACAATTATCCTTGCTTTTATTTATTGGTTTAATTCCATAATCTCGGTCTTTTTTGGTGTTCGTCAGGAACTGAATTTCAAAATAAAAATAACCGGAAACAGACGTAGGCCTATAAGGGACAGTTCGAGCATCATTGCGATTGTCAAAATGTTTGAGTTAGGATGGCCGAAGACACTACACTACCCAGAATCCCCAGCTATCGTTTAGGACTACAGTCCCCGTGATTACTCTTCTAGGTCTGGGATTGGATGTTGGAGTGGCAGTGCGCCAAGGTTACAGCGTCAAACAGCTGTGTGAAATGGAACGAAACCACGCCATACTATCCAAAACTGGAATCGAACGCCCCCCCAGAACTACACACTACACTATTGTGTTTCGCAAAATGTTCTATGGGACGTCTCTACTGAACTTTTTCGTTTTCCCACAATTAGAAGTTGCCAGTATTAAACACATTGGTGTTATCAAATGTAAAACATATAATTAATAAATGGATAAAAATCGCTGTCCATAATGCGCAGCATCAATATATAGCATTAATATACCCACATGAAAGCTCATTGATACTTTGTAATTCTACTCCACTACAATTCAGAGGTTAACCTGGTATTTTTACTCCACTGCATTTATTTGAGTTACTTTGCAGATTCTGATTAATGATGTGAAATATAAACAACCCTTAAATCAGACTTTAGTTACACCTGAGTAAAATTCAGATAAGGTGATTGTCAAGTGCCAACAATCAGGAGAGATATTTGATACTTGTGCTTGAGAAGACTAAACATGTATCTGCAATTGACATTAATGGAAACGAGTAATAAAGTATATTAATTACTCGTTATTCTCTACTAATAGTTAATTAAAGACTATATATTATGGCTATTTTGCACATCCCTTTCAAGATTTCAAGATTTTAAAGGTGTATTGACATATCATTTACACAACTTACGGTGTAGTTATGAAATGAATGAAAAACTTGGGTCACAGGTCCCTCAACAGTGCAGTACAAGACATCTATCAATATGTGTGTACCTCCACCATTAAACTGTCATATTCTGCACATTTCTTATTCTATCTACATACATAAGAGTATAATCCATATGTATAATATCAGTTAAAATAAGTGCTTCAACATAGTTAACATTGCAGGAAAGCAATATATTAGACGTTAAGTACTTTGTATTTATCTGTAGATAGATACCCCCAACGTTTTTTTCTTATTTAAAAGAAGACCGTAATCTGTTATTTAATGTTTAAATAAAGGTTAATTCGTTTTTCTGTTTTGCACCTCCTCCTATTAATATCTTTGTACATCCTGCACTAAACTGTTTTATTGAAGAGATCACTTATAGTATCTTCTTGATTTTTTATATTCTATATTTCTATCACAGACCTTCTACTTTCCCCCTATGAAAGTATATGTACTCTTAATATTTTTTTAATCAAATATAACACATAAAAACAATAATTCAATAACGTGCTTTAACCACTAGGCACACAAGGTACACACAGACACTTATGTACAACATCTGAAGATGTGTAGTTTTATTCATGCTTTCACATAATTTTACAGCATATTGCTATACTATTTCAGAATCAGTATTTACATTCTTACATTCAAAATGCAATCCAATTCAAATCAGTAATATCTTTAAAAACTACAGTCCTTTTTTATCAGCTGTGCACCGTATGGTGTAAATATAACCTATCTATGAATTACATCAAATGTAAAAGTCAGCCGAATTAGTGTTGATACTGCAAGGAGACGTATTGTGTGAAGAGAAATTGAGAAGTTTTTTAATTGTTGATATATTTATGATCCACGTCAAGTATTCAGTTTCGGCGGCATTTCTTCAGTTTTTCCAAAGGTCTTATCATCAGGGCGCTATAAATAAAGAACTACGGCAGATCTGTAATGTTTAATGCAGCCGAACCGTGTATTACAATGCCGTTATGTGATGACTTTCAAAGAGAAAAGCAAGAGCACTCGGAATTAAGTATTATTTTAGTCTTTTCAAATGTTTTCCGGATTTCATATAATATAAACACCAAATCCCAGCATGCATTGCGGCTAAAACATCCAATCAGCGTAGCTGAGAATCTTGGGTAATCGCTCGAAATGCCCACGTCTGTTTCCGGTTATTTTTATTTTTAAATTCAGTTCCTGACGAACGCCAAAAAAGACCGAGATTATGGAATTAAACCAATAAATAAAAGCAAGGATAATTGTGTGTTATTGGTGAGTAAATAACAGTGTGTTATTTTGAAAAGAATAACAAATTAGAAGGAAAAAAAGATTTTAAAAATACGAGGCTCTGAGCCCCATGCATTTTCCTCACAGACGTAAGGTAATCTTCGTCATAACTAGCAAACTAAACATCATGTACATGTACTGCACAAATAATCAGAAATAAAAACTCATTATTCGCATACAATGACATCAAAACGCATTTTAATGGCCAAATGAACCATAAAATAGGCATTTTTCCACCGAGAATAACACAAAGGACAGCCATTGTTGTTGATCACGTGGTCTGGGAGCTGTTGCAGCGTCCATAGCAACCACCTTAGCAACCATGAATGTGTACACATTCATGAAGTAATCTTCGTCATAACTAGCAAACTAAACATCATGTACATGTACTGCACAAATAATCAGAAATAAAAACTCATTACTCGTATAAAATGACATCAAAACGCATTTTAATGGCCAAATGAACCTTAAAATAGGCATTATGAAGGTCTATGGGACGCCCTTCCCGTAGAAGCCTGACGGGCAAGGGGTCCGCTGTCCGCAATGAAGGTCTATGGGACGCCCTTCCCGTAGAAACCTGACGGTCAAGGGGTCCGCTGTCCGCAATGAAGGTCTATGGGACGCCCTGCCCGTAGAAAATGACGGGAAAGGGGTACCCTGTACGTAATATAGCGACGGGGAGGGGCCCTGACCGTCCGTCAATATGTGACGGGATGGGAGTGAGAACGTGTTGCACACACACACACACACACACACACACACACACACACACACACACACACACACACACACACACACACACACACACACACACACACACACACACACACACACACACACACACACCCTGTTGAGAGATGTATCCATAGATCTCTTAATTTTTCTGTCAAAGTGCACCAGATTGATGCTTTTAATATCAACATTAAAAAATAAATCTTGTCATGGTAAAATATCTGGATTAAGAGGTTGCTTTTTCTTTGCACAGCATGAAAGAAAGGCGAAATGAATGGCCTGTGATTTTAGTTTTTTTTTAGCAGACGTTGAGTTCAATAATTTGTACGGCCCTCGTGGATTTTGTAAAAAATGAAATGGCCCTTGAGAGAAAAAAGGTTCCCCACCCCTGGTCTCTACGATCGCCTCAACATTTCCTAAAACTAGGTTGACAGTCCAATTAAACCAACAACCAAAAACATTCACATAACATTTCAAGCGTTTTTAATATTCCATATCGTCCATAGTTTGGAAAAAAAATCAGCTCTAATATAGAGTCTGGCATTGTTTGTTGTGTGTTTTAAAAATATTCCCCATTGGACACCGGTGTTTTCCCTAGATAATGTTTCTGTCTCTGCTCCGCTCTGTTTGTCTGTGTGCAGACCAATGCTCAAAATACGGTCGTGAATTTTCTGCACGCACAATATCTGCATGTTGAAAAAGTTGAACTAGGCTTTGATTTCTCTCTCTCTCTCTCTCCCCAGCAGAACTAGGTTACCTCCCTTGGGTTAACTGCTGCATTAATCATGGCTCCTGGTACAGAGCGAGCCTCTAGCCGGCCCTGACCATTCGCACTGGACTGTAATGTACACATATATCCGGGCTGAAGCCTTAAAATAAATGATTCCTAAAGTGAAATGTCAGTCATCAGAGAACTCAGACTGGCCTAACAGTGTAGAGGACCTGAACCTGTTAGTCTGTACTTTGTTTTTTCATGATGAAAAATGGCACATCCCTTTTGTTGGGTTTAATTAACTCCAACCTCAAGCCTGCCATGGCCAGACTCATCTTATTTGTAGATGTATGGTAAAACCAAAGCACCTCACTGTTAACGGCCCGTCCACACGGCGGCGTGCGTTGAAGCTTCAACGCTTCTGCCCATTCACTTTGAATGGGGTGACGTCACGCTTTGCCGAACTGCATTGTGGTTCCGTCGCTTCGCTTTGTTCGCTTTGCTCGCTTTGCTCACTTTGTTCGGTTCAAAGTAGAGCAATGTTCTACTTTTGAAGCTTCCACGGAAGCGTCAGCCAATCAAATCATATTCCAGTCCAAGCTATAGCCAATCAAACCGCGTGCTTGTGTGTCCGGGGC
Organism: Pseudochaenichthys georgianus; assembly: GCF_902827115.2. NCBI lineage: Eukaryota > Metazoa > Chordata > Actinopteri > Perciformes > Channichthyidae > Pseudochaenichthys > Pseudochaenichthys georgianus. Next base: position 8,170,892 of record NC_047508.1, read on the forward strand.
GGGAGATTCATGTGATTGGTTGTTGGTTCAAAGCACACCGCCGTATGGACGCTGCGTAAGAGACCATTCATTACTGGAACATTTTTTAAATTGACTTCATTTATGTAGCGCTTTTTTCTAGTCTTTGTATCACCCATTAAAACATTCATAACCTGTCAGCAGAGGCTTCCAAACATGGTGCCACCTGCTCATCAGGAGCAATACACATTGTCATGCACTCCCACACTTTAGGCAATGCCATTGGGAACAATTCGGTGTTCAGTATCTTGTCCAAGGATACTTCAACTTTCTTTGAACTCGGGGTTGTGGCATTAACAATTAGACTGCATTGCTCACAAATTATCCTTTTTTAATAATTGGGATCATAGTTCTCTGGCTGACCATTGCCTTCATAATGGAGTGTGTGCTGTCCTGTCATTATGAATTACCAAGTTTACTGCCACATCACATCATTTTGCAAACCTGGAGAAAATAAATTATATTTTAGGCTATTCAAGTTCCATGTTAAGCGCTGTTCACATTAGCAATGAAATTGGCCAAATTTGGGGGTATAATTCTTTAAAAAAAAAAATTGAATTACCAGAGTAAATCTATGCAGTGAAATAGAAAGATGAACCAGACAGTCCAACATGGATGAAGCTATAGTTTGTACTATTGTGCAACTATTGTCACATTAGCAACCCCACTAACAAGCTTGCTAATCGACAATGAACTTGTGTGGGAGTCGGGAGGCCTGTTAACTTATTCCGGCAAATTACTCAGACCTACTAATTGACCTAACAGAAGCTATTGCGTCCATGTAAGTTTACTGCTTGGCTCAGATCCACCAACGTCAGCAAGATCTCACTTCTACCTACTCCTGAAGAACCAGGTTCAATGAACTGCTGTTTCAATTCAGATAACCCGCAAAATCTGTTTAAGCGATCCCGAAGGATTTTTTATATCAGTAATGAGATGTGGCCCTACCTAAGTGGCAGTGTGGCAGATGTGCATTTCTTACCTTTCAAGCAGGAGAGGAGAGCGCAGATTTCTTTTAAGTTGTCCCAATCCAAAGGGTGGGATCAGTTTATTTGAAGAAAAATTGGTCCACACTTGTACAGGGTTTTTACCTTCTCTCGTTATGTCTCCAAATGTATTGGATGGAAACACCCTTGAACAAAGCCCAGGATGTAGCCAGTCCACAAGTAGAATGAGCACGCAGGCCCGTTGGTGCCTACAAACCCTGACTCGTATAAGCCAGAGCAATCGCTTCCACAATCCAGTGGGAGAGCCGTTGCCTGGTAACGGGCTTGCCCTTATGAGGGTTAGCCCAGGATACAAAGAGTTGGTAATTGCATCGAAACTCTTTTGACCTGTCCATATAGGTGCGTAAAGCACGGACTGGGCACAGGAAATTTGGCCGCTGTTCCTCAGAGGAACACAGTGGCGGAGGAAATGCCTCAATGTCAATTACATGAGCCAACCACCTTAGGTACAAAGGCAGGGTTGGGCTTCAGCAACACTCTCGTTTTCCCCAGGGCAAACTGAGTGCATGACGGATGTACAGAGAGCACATGAATGTCACTGACTCGCTTGGCAGATGCCAGAGCCAGTGACAGGTGTTTCATGTCAGCTTCTTCCAGGGGTTCAAATGGAGGTCGAGTGAGCCCATTTAAAACCACTGCCAAGTCCCATAAGGGCACCAGTGATCTGGAAACAGGGAGGAACCTGCGAGCCCCTTTCATAAAACGGCAGACCAAGGGATGTTGGCTAGCCGTCTTTCCCTCAAAGCCCACATGGCATGCAGCAATAGCAGCCAGGTACACTTTGATCGTAGAGAAAGCTCTGTGTTTATCGATCAAGTCCTGTAGGAATGATAGAATCACCCCGACAGGACATTGAAAAGAGATGTGTCCTTTTTGAAGGCACCACTCCTCAAACACCCTCCACTTACAGTCATAGAGGGACCTGGTGGAGGAAGCTCTTGCACTCTGAATAGTGTTTATCACCTTCTGAGGGAGTCCCACTGTATTCAGGTTATACCACTCACGGGCCAGGCCCATAGTGCCAAGCGCTCTGGGTGTGGGTGAAAAATCGTCCCCCCCGCCTGAGACAGTATGTCCCTGCGTAGCGGGAGCTGCCACGGCTGCCCGCACAGCAGCTGATATATCTCCGCCAGCCAGTACATTGCAGGCCAGTGTGGAGCTATTAGGATCAGTGTGTGGCGTTGTTCTCTCACTCTGGTCAGAGTTGGGGGTATCAGAGCCAGGGGTGGGAACACGTACAGAAGGACCGGAGGCCAAACGTGAGTGAGCGCGTCCACGCCTAACGGTGCGTTTAAATCGCGCATTGAAAAGAACAGCTGACATTGAGCGTTTTCTTTTGATGCGAACAGATCCACCGCGGCCCGGCCGTAACGCACCCACAGCTGACTCACAATTATTGGATGTAGAGTCCAGTCTGCATATAGTGGTGCACCTCTGGACAGTAGATCTGCCCCGAGGTTCATCACTCCTGGTACGTGCGTCGCTCTCAGAGAGAGGAGATGTCCGCAGCTCCATAAGATCAGTTTGCGTGCCAGCATGTGTAACTGGAGAGAACGCAAACCCCCTTGGCGGTTTATATACGATATTGTGGTCGTGTTGTCTGTCCTCACGAGGACATGATGTCCTCTGAGAAAAGGCAGAAAGCGTTTCAGGGTGAGGAACACCGCTACAAGCTCCAGATAATTTATGTGTGACCGTTGGAGGTCTCTGCTCCAGAGACCCCTCACAGGTCGACCTTCGTATATACCCCCCGAGCCCGTCAGACATGCGTCTGTGGTGACCACCTTCCGCGATAGGACAGCACCCATAGGCACGCCCCGTACTAGAAAAGTCGGGTGCAGCCAGTGGCGTAGTGCCATTATGCATTTCATAGTGACCATCACTCTCCGCGCGCCATGGCGCACGGGGTCCAGTCTGAGGGCAGCTACCCGCTCATGTGAAAGCATCCCAGTCGTACCACCAGGATGGCTGACGTCATGAGCCCCAGTAACCGCAGACATGATCTGAAGAGAACATATTTGCGTGGCTGGAAATGAGCGAGGCAAGCCCTGAAGGCTTTCACTCTCTCTGCTGACAGGCGGGCTGTAAAGGGCACCAAATTCAGGCGTAGGCCCAGGAAGAATACAGTCTGGGCTGGGGACAACATGCTCTTTTCTGTGTTTATTACGAAACCCAGGTCAAGCAGGTGTTTTACGAGGACATTTGTCTGCGTAATAGCCTCTTGCTCCGACTGTGCGAGAAGGAGCCAATCGTCCAGATAAGTTGCCAGGCGAATACCCTGTTGTCTTAACGGGGCTATCGCGGCTTCCGTACACCGTACAAACACTCGTGGGATGAGAGACAGACCGAAGGGAAGTACTCTGTACTCGTAACAGACACGCTGAAAGGCGAACCTCAGATATTTCCTGTGTGGATAATATACTGGGATGTGGAAATACGCGTCTTTGAGGTCGACTGATGTGAACCAATCGTTTTGGCGAACGAGACGCAACAGAGATGTGTGAGTGAGCATTCTGAATTTGTACTTTTGAGATATTTGTTCAGAGCCATCAAATCTAGTATAGGCCGAATCCCGTTCCCTCCCCGTTTGAGAATGAGAAAATACTTGGAATAAAAGCCGCTCTGACTCTGTTCGGAGGGTATTATAGATATAGCCTTCTTGTCTAGTAGCGAGAGGATCTCTTGCTCTAGAATATGGGCCGACTCCCCGGGCTTGTGAATGCAGAATGCCCGAAAAGTGAGGGGGGGTGACAGCGAATTGGAGTCTGTAACCCCGTGTTATTGTCTTGATAACCCAAGCAGATACTGTGAGCATCCTCCACTTTTCGCTTCTCAAAGCGAGTGGAGATGTCACATCCCTGTCGTCTGCCCTCTGTGTCTTTATTTGTTGTGTTATGGGGCCCTCTAGTGTCTGAACACGGTGGTACCGCAGGTTGACAACCCCGGTCGACACTGCGCATGCGCGTGGCGGTGATGCCTTCACAGCCCCGTCCATCGTCCGCCTTCTGAGAGAGGTAGCAGCCACTCTTAGAAGGGGGGTAGACGTCAGATTGTTTATTGTTTTTATTGGAAGCGGTCTGCGTGGGGCTCCATGTCGACACAGTCCAAAGAGGAGGCACCCTGGATTGGGGCCTTGTTGCTGAAAGGGTGGTCTCTCCACGAGACCGACACCTTGTCCAGCATCTCTGGAAAGACTGGGAGAAGCTGCTTCCTCATCCTCGCTGCGGTCTGCAAGTCCATACTGAGGCAGGGCGAAGCTGGTGTGCTTTCGTCCGGGGGAGCGGACATTGACTCCGGCTTAGCAGCCTGGGCAGATGAAACGAAGATGTCATCTTCGTGCTCATCCGAGTCAGATAAGAGGAACTCAGAGGCATCCTCTTCATCCTCCTCCATATAATCCAGTAGGACATCCTCCGCGGGTGGAACCACGGTGAGGTCCAGTTGGGAGCGGTATCGATCGGTATCGATAGCTTCCTGGGCGTGTTCCAGCCCAAGGCAGGACGAGCAGACCTGGTGTGAGTCCGTGCCCGAGATCCTAAACCCGCAGCCTCCGAGCCGAGCCTCCGAGCCGAGCCTCCGAGCCTCCGACTCCTCTGGTGTGAGGGAGAGAAGGGTCAATCCTCGTTTGCCGGGGTGTCGCGCGGAGGGACAAGCTAGTAACAGGTATGTTACCGAAAAAAATCCAACCTTATCGTTATTCCGAAAGGAAAAAACGACAGGGTAGATTTTTCTTTAAAAAATATTAAGGGAGAGAAGAGAGGGAGAGAAGAGTCCGTCCCCGCTCGCCGTGGTGTCGGTGCGGAGGGATAAACTAGCAACAGGTATGTTACTGTTTGAAGAAAAAAATCAAACCTTACCGTTATTTCGAAAGAAAAAACGGCGGGGCAGATTACAATATTAACTGGTGTGTTAATATTTGTTCAATTCTTCTGCAAAGCAAATAAAGTAACCGGCAAGCGCCCGTCGACCGAATGTTAGCTTAGGTTCAGTCTGTGGACCGTTAAGCTAGCCCGGCTACTGATATTCGAGATGTGCTCTGAAGCGAGAAGAGGTGTTTGAATGATGCTGCGACCTAGCGCAAGCTACTTAAAGGGTGGGTGGATTCCCTGACGTAGATGTCAAGATCACCAGCCAATCAGGATTGGCGTAATGAGATTGATGCTTCTGTTTGCATACGCGTTGAGGCGCATTCCATAGTGAGACATTGAACGGAGTGTTATGAATGAGAACTCAATTCACAGTCTTACATTTATCACACTAAATTATAACTTCAACTGCCCAATTCAGTTGTGATATTAAAATCTCCCGACAGAATTTAGAGGCATCTCCTCATAAAAGTTTGGTGATAAAAAACACATTCAAACTTTCATTCAACAAACCAATTCTTATACACACCTATGTCCAGCATGAATTCAGAGGACCATCCTCATAGGTGGCTGGGTTATAATCATTCAACAAACAATTCAGTTTGAGTGCTATTGGGCGGCAGTCGTTGAGGCTGGTGATTTTTGACTTTTTGGGCACAGGAACGATGGTGGAGTGTTTGAAACATGTGGGGACTACAGACTGCAGCAGGGACCTGTTAAAGATGTCTGTGAACACCTCTGCCAATCCTGGGCTTACATAGCAACATGTTCAATCAAAGCATAAATATTCACACTTTATCTTTATAAATGTAAACTTATACATGACTACTAGTTATGCTATGAAGTAGGGTTGCCAGAAACTGACCATGATCAAAATCGATTATTCGGCAGCCCAGGCGAATAATAATCGATTATTCTTGCTCAGTGGGCAGTCAATCAACAGACCACTTGGGCGACTGTGGATGTGAGGGAGTGCGGTCGTCTTTCAACCAGAAGGTTGTGGGTTCGATCCCAGCCCATGCAGTTAACATGTCGATGTATCCTTGAGCAAGATACTTAACCCTGAGTTGCTCCCGATGGCATGGCCAACGGTGTGTGAATGTGTATGCATGTTAGGTCCTAGAGTAACACTGCTCTGTATGAATGGGTGTGAATGGGTGAACGATATGTAGTATGTAAAGCGCTTTGAGGGGTCTTAAAGACTGGATAAAGCGCTATATAAGTACAGTCCATTTACCATTTACCACTTAAAATCTTCGATTGCTGAGATATTTAAGTTTGTGTATTGAATATACGCCAATGGATAATTCCCTTATTACTTCCTCTGTTGGTGTAGATATAAAGGAGATTCAAGAGTCTACCCAGCTTGTCTGCTTTATTCTCAGCAGTAGATGATTTGGAGGCAAAGACATAGAAGAGCTCAGAGAAACTGCAGCTCCTCCATGGCCATTCGATAATATTGACTCTAGTCAGGTCGGTCTGCAATTAGGGACTTGATAAATGGGGTCAGTACTGTATGTCCATATGCAGTGTGTCTGTGTGTAATTAATTCACTAAAGGAGGTTCCCATTTCCCGACAATGGCAAATGGTTCAATATAACAAGCACATGTCCTCCCAAGTGCCCTTAGGGAATAAGTGAGAAATATGATTCTCTACATGCTTATGATCCTGAACATGTTACAGGAGCAACAATATACAGACAGGTCAAGCATTTAACATTTGCTTTATTTTATCTGATACCTATTAGCTTTTCGGTTTTGCACTCACACCCGCTGTCGTTATTCTGCTATTTTAGCCATTAGACAAAACATGTTTTTACTTAGTCTTCCCTTGCTTGGCAAGAGTTAGATGAAGATTGCCAGTATTGCTCATGCTAAGTAGGCTACTGTGTTCGCTAGAGCTAGGAGGTGCTAAGTCTAGCATAAAAACTGGAAGCAGGGTGGAAAAAGTAACCACCCCCAACATCAACTCACCTTGTAAAAGCCTTTTTTACACTCGTGGCTCTGTGGATTTCTTAAGGTAAGACAGCGAGCCCATATGTTGCCTTTGATGGTAATAATATTATTATTATTAGCTAAAGTTTAGTTATGACGATGAAAATCTTAGGTCACAGGCTCCACCATCAGTGCAACACAATACAATGGAAAAACTGAAAAAATAGTGCAAGTAAATACAAAAAATAAAATAGTAGAATAGTGAAATAGTGCAATAATAGTCTATATACAATAAGAGTCTATATACAGTGTGCATTCCTTGCAACGCTAAAGTTCCTTTACAACATTCAGAACGATAGCATAAAAGACAATTGCTATGTAAAGATGTATTGGAATAGTTGCACCCAAAACAGAGGATTAATGAAGTAATCTGAGTTTCTCTGCTCTAGTTTTGGTCGGCAGTGTGTATGTTAGAGCAAGGAAGTAACCAGTGTTGCTATTGTTGCTATAGCGCTATTTTGGCTCAGCTATTCCATGTTTCCATGTGCAGGCAATCCTTGGCCAGACTTTAAATGCATGTTGCACCTTCAACGAAAGTAACCAATATTGCTTGTAACTGCCATTTGACCCAGAATTGCTCCAAAATTAATGGGTTCTCTTCTTCCTTCGCCCATATAACATAGTTCCAAAAACGTTTTCTAAAAATCTAGTCAGGGGTTTTTCCTTAATTCTACTGACAAACAAACCCAAGCGAAAAACAACACCTCCTTGGCCAAGATACTAATAATTATATTGTAAGTTGAATTGCTACTCTTTAAAAGCTCCATATACCTTATGACAACGACAACATGTAATTCCTGACACATGTACAGTAATCTCTTTAGCTTTTACATCAACTAATGCTGCCCCTGGAAATGAATGGTTCTCTATATGTGTCCTTGACAACAAAGCATCTTGTTGGTCAAATAGGACACTTCTTTACTAGATTAAATAGATCAGTCAATCAATAGCCGTATTGTTGTGTAATAATATATATTTATATACACATATAATTATTGTATGTCATTGACATCTGAAGAATATGTGTTGCATTAGCAAAAGTATTTTTTTAACAGACTCTTACATTTGGAGAAATTCCAAATGTTTCACATTTGGTGTGGTTGGCTTTACGAAAAGATAAATGAGTTTGAATCTTAAAATGTTGTTGTTGTTTTTTTTCATATGTACTTCACAGAGCCTGTCATGTTGCATCACCAGGTTTCTAGAGTAGCTCAGCATGGACAAATCAGGTGCTGACTCTAGAGAGGGCCTTTTTAAATGTTGTACAGTTGTATGATTGTACTGTATATACTTCAAAGCAGCTACCCATTTAGTTGTGTAATGTCTTACTATTCTTTACTGAGAGTTATGTAGAGTCCTTTAGCCTAACCTGATTCTGCCAGGGTACATCCATCTATACAGCTAGTGTTGAGCATGGGCTGTGATTTATTTACTTCCCCCATGTTCAGCCAGGCAGAGGAATTGTGCTGTCCATTAACCCCTGTGTAACGGGATCTCCAGTGTCTAAGTGAGCTGAACAAACTGTACTACAATATGAGGACAAAATGTAGGCATGACAGATTCAATTATTTTGTTATTCAAACTTAATAAAAAACACATTATTACTTACTCGTTCCAGTTTTTTCCACAGCATATACCTCTTTGTACACTGCATACTTTTAAATGAGGCTGTGAGTATAATATTTCAGTATGATAATACAAATACAACATATATATCTTTTCTCCTGGGGCCTTGGCTCTTTCTTTTATTATTACTTTATGGCATAAGACTAGTCGGCGTTTATGAGAGTAATCATCAGTATTTATGGGACAGTGTTTCAAAGTGCCTGCCATGGTCTAATAATGTGTTAAAGGTATCACGCAATTTCATAGTGACACTTCTTAAAGCAACAACTATTTCAGTAAGCTCAGAAAAAGGCATAATAAGAAAGAGGAACAAAAAGATTGATTTGGACTGAGCCTGTGATTATTAAAGACACAGAGGCTGTAGACAAAGCCTTGGCCTCCTGATGGAGTGAAAGTGAAGGTGATAGTATTACAATTGGAGAAGATGGACTCTCCACACTCTCTATATGCTATAGTGGAGCGCTTTAGAGCACCTTTCTAATTTCATTCACAAGTGACCACCCTCCTGACCACAGGCTTGATGTAAGTGCTCAGTGAGTAGCACTCTATGGTCTGAAAACTTAAGTGTGCTGCATGAGAGTGTGTGATGGGAGGATGATATAATGTTATCTGTTGAGAGATGAAGGGTTTTCCACAATTATTTGTTATGTCAATGTCCCGTAATTGCCCAAAGGCCTGTGTGTTAAAGCTTGGAATCATGATAAGCTGTACATCATTAACGCCCAAGGCAGTTACAATAATCGTGCATTGTCAGAGGTGGATTGTGCCTCAGTAACTCGTATGATTCATCAATTCATCATCATCATGGACTCTGCTTGGGTTCATGCTGTAGGTTTGTTTCTGTGCTTGCAGGTGTGTAGATGCTGACATCTGTGATGAATCAACACATTTTGTGCAATTTGATTTTCAGCAATTTTCAGCAGGGGACCCCAGAGCAACAGCATTTTAATAGTGTGCTTGCCTTCGTATGTAGTACAGCAGCAAGTACACACATCCTTTGCAGATTGAAAACCCACTTGTTATATCTCACACAGGCTCCGCCCTCTACTGGACTCTATAGGTACTACTCTCTACCATGCTATGCGAGCATTCACATACTGAGTTGCATACACGTAGCCGGCCAATTCGGGCGAGCCTACCTGAATGCGCGCGCAGGCCCACAGTATATAAGGGGGCTATGCCTCCCGACTGTCATCCTTTTTCTCTTAAGCGAGCAGCTGCAGGACAAACAAGTGAAAAGCTAAACGTGAGAAGAGGAAAGAATAAGAAAAACAATGGATTCACCACTCCTTGAGCGCCGGCCTTGCCCTACATGTCCTGGCTTAATTGCGGACGCTGTTCCCCACCGCCTTTGTTTCGAGTGTTTGGGGCCTGACCACGCTGTGGATGGCGTAAAACATTCCCCGTCCTGCAATGCCTTTCGCTCCCGCGGCTCAGACGCCAGCATCGTCTGGAGCACTTCCAGGCACACTATGTCTCGCCGGACGAGGTGCAGGACAAGGAGGAACTCGATGTGGTGGAGATGGAGGACCAGGAGGTGGCCGGGGAGGTGCCGTTCATATTCGCCATTCCGGCGGGCCAGGCGGCCCCGTTTGTCGAGAAGGAAGAAGACGAGGACTTCTCGGTGTCGGGTGCTTCTGGGTCCAGCGTCCATGATGGTCCACCGCGCAGGTCTGCCCGTCAGGATTTCCCGTCAGGATTTCCCGTCAGGATTTCCTGTTGGTGATGGCCATGGCGGCGGAGCGTGTGGGACTACCGCTCCCCCAACACTACCACCAAAGCCGGTGACCCGCCTCCATCAGGGGTTCTATGGCCTGAGTCAGCCGGCACAGCCGGCCTTCGTTTCGCACCCGTTGCCAGCGGCACCAACTGAAGACGAGGGCTCCAGTGGCTGGTATGGTGGGAATCCTAAGGGTGCAGGGCTGCACGGACACAGCATGTCCCGGCGTGCCCCCCCTTGATGAGAGCCTGGCGGCCCATCTACTCCCACAGGCAGCAGGTTGGGCAGAGGGGTAAAAAAAACTGTAAGATAATTTTCCTGATAAAGATGAAGCCATAGCCCCGCCTCTCCCCACCTCTGCTGCTCACTGCTGTAGCATGGTCAGTAGCTACTGTCAGTATAGCTACTGCTACTGCTACTGACCATGCTACAGATGTTAGTGCAAAATATACTGCTCCTCTACCACAACCATCAGCAACAAGTGGACATGGAGAACCACATGAACTACATGTTGCTAAATCCACCGCCGATAATTTGTGGCCACTTATAGGCCCGGCATATGTACTACAGCGTCTCCAGCGGGTCGAGCGGTCTCGCGTGTAGGGACATGTTTATTGAGCGGTATCCGTTTGAACGGAAGACTTTTTTTATATCGAATTCGGTTTGTTTGCGTTCCCGTGTAAATGGGGCCTAACATAGTGCAACCATGATAAGGGTTCCTGATTGAACCTGCACTGAGCTTCATACCAAGCACATATTGATGTCTATGTGATATATTGATTTTACAGTATATCCAGAACGTCTGACATAGGCTTTCTATCTAATCAGTGGCTTTTAAGGTTAAGTACACAATCATTAACATCCTGTGTTTAATCACGGATTGGACAGAATGCTTTAAGAAACCTCGGATAGTTGTGTTAACCTGCTTGGCGTAATTGAGTAATTAAAATGTCAAGTCAAATTGTTGTTGTCTCTTTTAACTTCCTATTCATCGCTATTTTTAAAAGGGAGCTTGTGTCAACCAAATGTGTGGGAGAGCATACAACTAGAAACTATAGGTTACTTACGTAACCCCAGGCCTCAGAGTGACATGAAGTGAGATGTCTCACTATGGGATGCGCCTCATCACGGAGCAAACAGAAGCATCAATCTCATTACGCCAATCCTGATTGGCTGGTGATCTTGACGTCAACGTCAGGGGAAATCACCCCCTATAAGTACACTGTAAAACTTAATAAGTTGTGGTAACTTAGAAAAAGTATGCAAACTCGTTGCCTCTCAATAAGTAAGTTAACTTAACTTAGAATGGTGAGTATGAACAACTTGTGTATTCTAAGTGTGCTTCAATTAATTTGAGAAGTACAGCTGACACAAACCTTTTAAGTTATGTAAACTTATGTAAACTAAGTTATGTCAACTTAAAAGGCATGCTTTGCATTGACCTATTTTTTTTTTATTTGTGTGAACTCAATGAATAAATTAACCCCTACTTAAATATACAAATCACCAGAACTTAACCCTTTTAAATTCTACTAACTCGTAATTTCTAAGGTTTACTATTAAATTAAACAAACTAATTCCTGCTAACTAAGATAATTGTACTACAACAAATCTCTAAACACGTTGTGTAATCTCAAAAAATAATGCATTAAAAACACATTGATTCAATTGCAATATAACATTTATTTTCAAGTGCCAACAAACAGTGCTTTTTAAGTACTCAAAACCCTTATCTTAATAAAAACAGCAGTACACAACACACCAATTGTAAAAATTAAAATATATAATGACCACTATGAAGAAGAGTACATTGTACTTTGCTCTCAACAATTGACAGAGTTATAACAGTTTCCCCAGAGTAACAAACTTTTGTCATAACATTTAACGGTGCAACTTTTTTAAGTGCCAAGTTCTATCTGATAGCTGAGGACTATCTTGACTAAGGGCGTTTCTCAAAGTTAATAGTTTAGGTGAGAGAGCCTTGGTTCCCAGTCCAAGCATCACTGTTTGAACGAACCTCAGAGTATTTGCCATGCATTTTGGGTGATCTAAATGCAAAGCATATATCAGGCCAAATAACAGGCCTGTGGAAAGTTTTTGATCTTTTCCATGACAATACCTCCCTCAAGCACAATGTCAGTGGAGATGGGCTCGAGTTGCATTGAGCTCGGACCCTCCTGAGGACTGTCTTCGCTGAGAACAGCACACCAACAGTGACGGATGATAGGGCCTCATCTCTCGTTGTATCCTGCAAAGAAAAACACGTTATTTAGACTATCATCGCTACCTATTAGAGTAGGTCTTCCTATGAAAACATTCATGTTGCATATGTATTAAAGTCTTTGCTAAAAAATGTAGCTGAAGTACACACTCAAACTGTAACATTATATCCAAAAAGGTGCTGTAAATGTGGTATGAGGAAACTAATGCTATGGATGCATATACAGCGAGGAACGTGCATTTATTTTACACCTCATTTCTAATCTAGACTCCTGGTCATGGAATTTAGTGTACAGTATTTTGAAGACACCAAATTAAATCTTTTGGTTGCAAGTTTGTGTAAATAGGGGATATGACTTCTCAATAAATGCAAACCAAACAGTTTTTTTGTGTTCAAGTACTTACAAAGCATGTCTTGAAGAAATCCTTGGAGTCGTCGCCAAGAACAATCGGAATTCCTTTGAGGACAACAGAGCGCTGTTCAGTCACGTCTGGTGTCTAATGATAGAGATAAAGAAGATAAAGGTTAAATGACAAACTCACAAGATGAAACATCTTGGCCTTTTCCATCTTTTTGAGGGGTTGTTTTAATTATTTTAGAAGGCTTTTGAAGTAGTACCATATCGTCATCAATGTATCTGACAAAAAGTTAGACCCTCCAGAAAAACGCGGGCAAAAACCTTGATTATGCGATCAAACATGCGGGGTTTTATGTGATTTTATGCGGTGAAATTGCGGGGAGTTGCGAAATGTGCGGAAAGTTGCGAAATATGCGGAGAAAATAAATATTGGGCTGTCTTATTTATTTATTCTCTCTCACACACAACCTGCCACTAACGTTAAACCTCTTTACTATTCAATTAAATACATTCAATGTTTATTTATTGTAAAAGCAATCTCTCTCTCTCTCTCTCTCTCTCTCTCTCTCTGTGTGTCTGTGTGTCTGTGTGTGATGCGCGAGCTGATGACGTCGCGTCAACATCATCATCACTTCACGTCAAGAGGAGTTCACTTTTTTTTCCCTCAACTTTGTGTGGAAAAATGCAGGGATTATGCGGCCTTTTGATAAATATGCGGCCTTTTAAAAATCTGCGCCATTTTGCTGATTATGCGGTAAATTCTGCGATCGCAGAATCGCGTTTTTCTGGAGGGTCTAAAAAGTTATATTACTTACCGGCCAGTTGATGCTCTGCAGTTTCTGTCCCACCGATCCTTTTTTTGACTTGAACAGTTGGACGTGGGGTGTGCTGGTCCAGAGCCTCAAAGAAGTCTGCCTCGAGGTTCTGACTGGTAATCTGATTACATTTGGCAAATACCTGAAAAGGTAGAGAAGCACATTAGGAAGACATTAGTTTAAATCATAACAATTGTGCAAGCAGGCAACCACTATGGCTTAGATAGAAAGGGTACACGTCTAGCCCACAACAATATAATATTGTATGCTGAGATTTCAGGCCTCTATAATTAATATAATTGTTTTGATTTATTGCTGCAACGTTTTGTTTACTAATTGATTAGTCGATCAAAAACTTAGAACAATAATATTTGCCAAATGTTATGATAATGAAAAATGACCAGAACTTACAGGTCCACTGCATCGAAGGTTTTCGATCTGCTTGGCAAATCTGAAAATCAAGAACGACAAACCAATAAAAACAATCAAACATCACGTATACAGCAATTTAGAAACTACAGTGTTGTATTTACCTGATTTAGAATGCAAAACTTGTATTATGAAATAAGTGAAAGTGAGAAGAGGACTAAATTGCATCCATGCTATTGTTGTGATCAAATTCTAGTGATGTTAAAGGGCCCATGTCATGGCCATTTCCACAGATCATAATTCCATTGTTGAGGTCTACTAAAATAGATTTATATTGTGCAATGTTCCAAAATCACATTGGTTTCTCAAACAGCATCTCTGTATACTACGTGTATTCACTGAATTTCACTCTGTCCTAAACGCCTTGTTGGAGCCCCCCCCCCCCCCCTCCCTGTGAGCCCAGTGTGCTCTGATTGATCGGGACGTTGAGAAGCTCCCAGCTGCAGTCTGAGCGGCAGTCTGAGCGGCAGTGTGCGCTCCGTGGCGATGTGGTTTTCTGATTGGTGATACACACCTAAACACAGCCAAACTCATCCTGAGCACACACAAACACTCACAGTGTGGCTTGATATTGAGTAAGAAAAAGGTTGATAAACGCTGTGAGATTCCAACTCGTCTGTCAGCGCTCATGGAGCTCTATGCACGTCAAGGCTCTGGGTGGGGCAACTGGGTGTTCACACATCATAACGGCCAGGAAGAAAAAATTGGAAAATTAGAAATCTCCAACGAGGCGTTTTGGGGAGGTATTTTCTGTGTTAGAGTTTTACTCGCTACATGGTGTACTTTAAGGGTTTGTGACTCTGCAGACAGTTTACATGCAGAAACACCTTCATAACACACAAGGGGACGGGTAAGAACCGGAAAAGCATGACATGGGCCTTTAACATAAAGCTCTTACGCCGCTGCTCATAGAAAAAATACAAACGATCAGAGAGAAATTGTGTAGTGTGTAAAAATACCTTTTACTGCTGTGATCATGGAATGTGTGGAGTTGCCATCATCTGTTAAAGCCTGAATGGGGAAGAATAAAACATTTGAAAGCAGATATTTCTAACAAAAACATAGACATTTAATCAATTATAGCAAAGATTGCAAACATGACAAATCATCACCACATTTTTTTAATATGGCAGAGCCTTTAAATCACAAATACCTGGATATTACAACCATCAAATACATATTATTCAACTGAGTATGCCAGCCAACATCTTCACTATTATAACAGATTATGGTTACATTGAATGTAAACACTATACTCTTTTTAAATGTAGACTAATATCAGTTAGCTTTTAAACTATGCTAATTTAAATCAAGTTTCACCAAATGCACTTTAAACATATGCAGGAGTGAAACAACCATTTCAGTTGGTATCTCCATATAATTATTGTAAAATAAACTCTTAAAAGGTAATAGACTACTATTACTGTGTAATACATGATTCAACTGTCACACATTGTTTGGGATTTTTGGTTTTTGTTGACAATTTCAGGATATATTTGAAAATTGAAACCCATTAATCTGATGCACTTTGAGAGCAACATAAATAGGATATAAATAGTGTGTGCTCATGTAACAATTGTGTGCATTTGTAAACAATTAAAATAGAAAGAAACTGATTGTATAATTATCAACAGTGAGTTCAGACGGCAAGGACGTTACATCTACACCTCACGTTGGAACCTGACAACCCCCGCCACTCCCCGTTGCAGCGAATTGTAACGCCCACAGACATAGCCGCCAGACACATTTACACTCCAGCTGTTTCCCCGCCAAAAGAGCGAGTCGCGGTGAAGTAATGCCCGGTATATGGCCAAGCCAGCTTCGCGGAGCTTGAGGTTGCACCCGCAGTCTGCACCCAGGAACGGCCGCCCCTAGCGGGAGAGTCCCTCCTCAAGCTCCCGATCCCGCACCGCAACCCACTTGGAGTATATACTGATTGGCGCTCACACGTTGTGAAGTGTAACTTTATACTTTGTTGTAGGCTCATATATATAAAACTAAACACAGCCACAAGTCACGGCATTAGGCTAAAACACTGACATTAATAATGAAGTTACTCACGTGCTAGTCTGTGTTCAATGCGTTCAAAACAGAACCTCAACTCATACAAAAACGTTTATGCAGATAAATCAAGTCAGCCCTTGTCTATCTCTGTATATTAAATGTTGACACTCTTAAGACTATCTCCTGGGCCAAGCTGCGACACGATTTTGCCACATTATGTCTGCAATAGTTAAGATAGCATTAGCTAACGTTAGCTAATGTTATCTTAACTAGCAAACATATAAACCTTGAGATTAAATACAACAAGACAGCAAAACGGTTGGGATGTTAATATGTACTCACCAAAGCAGTGTGCTAAGCACAAGATTCACTGTAATGCGACAATGACAATGACCATAGCGGCTAGCCATTGAGGAAACGTTCATCTGCTGCAGGGCAATGTTCCAGAAAGTTCCAGAACGTAACTTTGAGCGCCAAGTGGTCAAGGAGTGATCTGCGCATGTCATAATGTTCCCCATTTCCACTAACTTAGTTTTTCTAAATTAGCTCACATCAATTACATTGAGTTAGTTAGGTTTTTCGACCCCGCATTACAGCTTAATTATTTAAACTGAGTGTTGTTAACAAGTTAATAAAACATAAGTAAGGCTTACTTATTCATTCTTATTTAACACAATGTTAGGTTTTACAGTGTAGCCTGCGCCACGACGCATGCGTCATTCAAAATAAGCACCTCTTCTCGCTTCACCATAGCAAGGAGGGCCGTCTGGTGAGACATCTCACTTCATGTTACTCTGAGGCCTGGGGTTACGTAAGTAACCTATAGTTCTCATTCATAACACTCCGTTCGATGTCTCACTATGGGATAGCTCCCGTATTGCCAGACGAGCTTATCTCGAAGATCACCGATCAACCAGAATTTAACAGGTGGAGTCCCGACTCAACAAGGTACCCAGCACTGCTCGGGCCACGCTTGGAGCGGAGACGTCTATCCTGTAAAAGCGGACAAAAGTGAGCGGCGAAGACCAGCTTGCCGCTGCACAGATGTCTTGGATGGAAACACCCTTGAACAAAGCCCAGGATGTAGCCAGGCCCCGAGTCGAGTGAGCCCGCAGACCCGAAGGTGCTTGCAGATTCTGACTCGTATAGGCCAAAGCAATCGCCTCCACGATCCAGTGGGAGAGCCGTTGCTTAGTAACAGGCTTACCCTTGTGAGGTTTAGCCCAGGACACGAAGAGTTGGTCATTAAGACGAAGCTATTTTGATCTGTCCATATATGTGTGTAAAGCCCGGACTGGACACAACAGATCCTGCTGCTGCTCCCCGGAGGAAACCAGCTGCGGAGGAAATGCCTCAATGTCAATCGGGGTACACGAACCAACCACCTTTGGTGTAAAGGCAGGGTTGGGCAACACTCTCGTTTGCCCTGGGGCGAACTGAGTGCATGAGGGATGTACAGACAGTGCATGGATATCGCTGACCCGCTTGGCGGATGCCAGGGCCAGTAACAGCACTGTCTTGAGTGACAGATGTTTCATGTCAGCTCCTTCCAGGGGTTCAAATGGGGTCATTTTGAGCCCATTTAAAACCACTGCCAGGTCCCATAAGGGCACCAGCGACCTGGAGACAGGGAGGAGCCTGCGAGCTCCCTTCATAAAACGGCAGACCAAAGGATGTTGGCTAGCCGTCTTACCCTCAAAGCCCACATGGCATGCAGCAATAGCAGCCAGGTACACCTTGATCGTGGAGAAAGCTCTGTGTTTATCGATCAAGTCCTGTAGAAATGATAACATCACCCCGACAGGACATTGAAAAGAGATGTGTCCTTCTTGAAGGCACCACTCCTCAAACACCCTCCACTTACAGTCGTAAAGAGACCTGGTGGAGGAAGCTCTTGCACTCTGAATAGTGTTTATCACCTTCTGAGGGAGTCCCACTGTATTCAGATTGTACCACTCACGGGTCAGGCCCATAGTGCCTCGTGCTCTGGGCATGGGTAAAGGATCACCCCCCCCGCCTGAGACAATCTGTCCCTGCGTGGTGGGGGCTGCCATGGCTGCCCGCACAACAGCTGATATATCTCCGCCAGCCCGTACATTGCGGGCTAGGGCGGACACATCAGAGTAAGTGTGTGGCGTTGCTCTTTCACTCTGGCCGGAGTTAAGGGGAACAGAACCAGGGGTGGGAACGTGTACAGAGGACCCGGAGATCGATCGTGTACGAGTGCGTCCCCGCCTAACGGTGCGTTTAAATCGTGCATTAAAGAGAACAGCTGTCATTGAGCATTTTCTCCTCTTGCGAACAGACTTAACGCGGCTCCGCCATAACGCACCCACAGCGGACTCCCGATCCTTGGATGTGGAGTCCAGTCTGCATAGAGTGGTGCACCTCTGGACAGTAATTCTGTCCCGAGGTGCATAACTCCCGGTACCTGTGTCGCTCTCAGAGAGAGGAGACGTCTGCCGCTCCAAGGGATCAGTTTGTGTGCCAGTGTGTGTGACTGGAGACAACGCAACCTCCCCTGGCGGTTCATACACGATATCGTGTTGTCTGTCCTCACGAGGACATGGTGTCCTCTGAGAGAAGGCAGGAAGCGTTTTAGGGTGGGGAACACCGCTAAAAGCTCCGGGTAGTTTACATGTGCCCGCTGTAGGTCTCTGCTCTAGGGACCTCTCACCGGGCGACCTTCGTAAATACCCTATCAGCCTGTCTGACCTGCGTCCGTGGTGACCACCTTCCGTGAAAGGACAGCACCCGTAGGCGCGTCCCGCACCAGAAAAGTCGGGTGTAGTGCCACTACGCATTACATAATAACCAAAACTCTCTGCACGCCGTGGCGCGCGGGGTTTAGTTTTATTATGAGGCCCATGTTGAGTGGGTGCTTTACGAGGACATTTTTCCCCATAATCTGACTCCGCTCGGTGGGCATTATAGATAAAACCCTTCTTTCTAGGAGAGAGAGAACCTCTCTCTCCAGAATATGGGTTGACTCTCTCTGGGCATGTGAAAACAGATAAAGTATAACTGTTTTGAGAAGCCCAGGCAGATGTCGTGAGTATCTCCTGCTGTATGCTCCTTAGAGGCAGCTGAGATGACACGCTTACGGCTCCGGCCGGCACTGCGCATGCGCGTGACGGTGGTGCCTTCACATCTCCAGTCGGCACTGCGCCTGCGCGTGCCGGTGGTGCCTTTACAGCTCTAGCCGGCACTGCGCATGCGCGTGACGGTGGAGCCTTCACGACCCCAGCAGGTACTGTGCATACGCGTGACGGTAGTGCCCTTAAAGCCCCAACCGGCACTGCGCATGCGCGTGGTGGTGGTGCCTTCACAGACCCGTTTATTATCCGCCTTTTGAGAGAGGCCGTAGCTGCTCTCAGAAGGGGATTTATAGTTAACGGACTGTTTATTGTTTTTCTTTTCATTTTCTTGAGCTGCGCCCTTGGCCGAAGCCTGGATGCGTCAGCGGAAAATGGTTTATTTAAACAACAAAAATGTGACATGTGTTTTATGCGGACTTGAGGATGACGTTGACGGGACCTGGAGGTCTCCTTGGCGATTTCGGGCCACGGGATATCTAGCCTGGACGCAGCACGCTGACACACGGCCTGCAGGTCCATGCTTAGACAGGGCGAAGCTGGTGTGCTATCGCCCGGGAGAGCAGCCATCGCTCCCGGCTTTGCAGCCTGAGCCGATGACATGAAGATGTCGTCTTCCTGCTCATCCGAGTCAGACAGGAGGAACTCAGAGGCATCCTCTTCGTCCTCCATGTAGTCTATCTCTAGGACATCTTCCGCGGGTGAAATCATGGTGAGGTCCAGCCGGGAGCCCCAGCTTGGTAAAGTGTGGGGCCCCGTTCCCGTGTCTCTTGCCGGCACCGGGTCTCGGCCTGATATGGCGCGGGATTCCGGTTCTGCGGCTGCCGCTGTCGATGAGCCCCAGACCGACCCAGTGAGGGGCTCCATCTCTGCGGCGGACGCCCCCGTGTCTTGATTGCCAGCCGGCAAACCAGTGGACATGAGGGAGTCCCGTCCCGACAGGCTAGCTTGTTGTGCTAACCTTCGGCGGAGGCTCTTCATAGTGAAGCGGGCACAATGCCCGCACGAGCCGGGGTTGTCAATGGCCTCCTGGGCGTGTTCCAGCCTGAGGCAGGACGAACAGATCTGGTGTGAGTCTGTGCCTGACACTTTCAACCCGCAGCCGCAGAGCCGAGCCTCCGAGTTCCTGACTCCTCTGGTGTGAGGGAGAGAGGCGTCCATCTTATACGCTGCGTGGCGTGAAGAGGACCCGCTCGTAACAGGTACGTCGAGAGAAAAAATAGTTCCCAACCTGTCTTTAATCCGTAGAAAAAGGACGGTGTGGGTCTTTTTTCTCAAAGAATATTACCTGGTGTGGTAATATCCTTTTAATCCTTTTTCTCCTTCGTGGAAGAAAAAAGTAAAAAATCCGTCCTCGCTACCGTGGTGTCGGCAGTGAGGGAAAAAACAAGCTAGCAGCAGGTGTGTTGTTAGCTTGAACAATCAAAACCTTAGCTTAATTCCTGAGGAAGAATGGCGAGGTTGATTATAATACTAACTGGTGTGTTAGTACTATACTCTTCTGCGAGGCAGAATAGGGTAGCCGGCTAACGCCCGTCGACCAAAAATTAGCTTTTGGTTCAGTCTGTGGACTGTTAAGCTAGCCCAGCTACCATTAGAGATGTGCTCTGAAGCGAGAAGAGGTGTTTGAATGACGCATGCGTCGTGGCGCAGGCTACTTATAGGGGGTGATTTCCCCTGACGCTGACGTCAAGATCACCAGCCAATCAGGATTGGCGTAATGAGATTGATGCTTCTGTTTGCTCCGCGATGAGGCGCATCCCATAGTGAGACATCGAACGGAGTGTTATGCATGAGAACCAGAGTATCCCTTTGTGAGAAAATGCACCCATCACTCTCACACCATCACACGTTATTTTCAGATGTGTTAATTGGGAGATGAGCTTGGCATATGCATGACTGTGAATACGTTATGAAGGCAGGGATATTCTCATAGGCACACAGGAGTAGTTTTACCTGATGGCATATTTCACAAGTTTAACCAGATACTAATTTCAAGGGGCATAACGTTTCAAGTCCAGCTGGCACATCATTTCAATGCTTAAATCTTGACATACTTGTAATATGAGACATGCAGATTAATGATGAGTCATGCTGTTACTGAATGTTGCAGATGTGTTTTTCTACTGGAGGTGTTGCAGGCATGATCCATATAATTGTGTAACATTATAATGTGCCATCTGTTGAATCTACACATCGATTTCCAGGGCTTTCTTTGCCTTTGATTAAAATGCTTAACCTTAATCTCTTAACAAAGAAGTTATTGTCAAGCTTGACATTAAATCCAAAATCTTAAACTCATTGCTAACGTTGAAAGCTAAGTGGGTTGATTCTAATAATGACTGTCTGCATTTGGCATCAGCTGAGACTGTGGCAGGAGATGCAAATCCCTTACATGGCATGGCAGCTGGATTCTTGCGATATCACAAGGGATTTCTTCTGCTGTGTCAAAATATTGCTAGTTCTGTAATTACATATGCTGTTTTGAGTGCAGTATTGTGTCCTAATGTGAAGTATTGCAAAATGAAACACGAGTACCCGGATGGTGCACTCGTAATGGTAAAAAACTAAACACAATTGTAGACACTTCTCACACTCACATAAAACGCCATCTTGGCTACGTAACATTAACACAAATAAAAGTTTGACATGTGTTTTTTTGTTCACTATTTAAGTAACAAACCACTCTACTGGTGTCAAAAAGAAGCCACTGTTAATTTTATGGGGTTTATTTAGTGGTCCGAAATTATTTGGTTTACCGTGAATTTGCTAGCTAGCTAGTTAGCTATCATTGGCGATCTCCACTTCCAGTTAGGGCAGCCGTGTGCAACAACTACACGGTCAAAATTCACACACTGCACATGTGTTCACAGTACATGACATAGTGTGTACTAGGGGAAGTATCCAAATTGAGACACAGAAGACATATTTAAGGCAAAATAACAAAACTGAAATTGTTGGCAGCTTCAACTATGAAATTCCCTCAAGCCCCATTTCCCACTTGGACCACCATAAAATAATAGGCATAATTATTTGTGTTTTTTTGGTTTAGCAGTACTAATATATAAATGTAATATATTTCTTTACAGGACAATGTGGACCTAGGAGAACTGATGTTCTCATTGTGCTATCTCCCCACGGCGGGCAGGCTCACTATCACCATGATCAAAGCCAGAAATCTCAAAGCCATGGACATCACTGGAGCTTCAGGTGGGTGCTGACTGACACAGCAATGTTACCACTTAAACAAATATACACATGTGTTATTCTAGTGCTTTATTATTTTTGTGGATTCATAATAATTTGCGCATTATATGTCAAGACTTTCTGGCATCTTTATTGACCTTGGCGTGTTACTTTTCCCCAGATCCATATGTGAAAGTCTCCTTGATGTGTGAAGGCCGGAGGCTAAAGAAGAGGAAGACGTCAACCAAGCGCAACACTCTGAACCCGGTGTACAATGAAGCCATTGTGTTTGATGTTCCTCCTGAGAACATCGACCAGATCAGCCTGCTCATAGCTGTCATGGACTATGATCGGTTAGTAAGTAACCTAGGTACAGAGCCATTTAAGGTTTAATAAAATGGTTGGGCAACAACTTCCTTTCCATGTTCTTTGCAATTTGCTGTTATACTGTATGCTTCATTCCCAATTGCTGGGCAGAGCAAACTCAATTGTATTGTGCCGATGTTCATGTTTGGTATTCCTCCCAAAAAGTTACTTGAGATCCTGAAAGCGCCATTATTGTTTCTTACTATCTGGGCATTTGACATTTTGAGCATGTGGCTATGTAGCTACATAGCGGCTTTTCGAACAAATTGAAATAAAAACACTGTTTTAAAACTATTTTATGAACAGAAGTTGTAGAATAATGATACAAATTTGCAGCACCAAAACTTATTGTACCTACATATTAGTTTGATATACAGCACACATACAATACGATATACTTTATTGTCCCTGTAAGGACATTTGTTCTGGACTCCATTCTGCAGTTACGCATACATGTACGTATACAAACATAAAAATACATACACATATACAGACGCACATACTGACAATGGGGTGCACAACCCTCATGGCCAACATTTAAAAGTATATTACATCACATGTTATTGTTAAGAAGCTTAATGGACATGGAGGAATGAGTGCTTATAGCGGTTCAGCCTGCTCTTGGGAACCCTGAATCTTCTACCAGACGGTAGGAGCTGGAATTCTGGGTGGAGTATGTGGGTGGGATCAGACACAATTTTGTTTGCCTTTCTAATAATGGACTGCTCGAATATGTTTTGGAGAGATGGATGTTTTTCGACCCCCATAATTTTCAAAGCAGTCTGTAACAGGTGAGCGATCTGTGACTTTGACTGCACTGTCAAGTTACCATACCAGGCAGTGATACCATATCTTATGATGCTCTCCAACACTGCATGATAAAACAGTAACATGAACTTCTGCTCGACTCCGTAAGCCCAGAGTCTACGCAAGAAATACAATTGCTGTTGAAGTCTAGAGCACAGGCCTTCAACATGCACCCTCCAGCTGAGTGTATTATCTAGAAGGATTTATTGATGCAACAATTGTATCCATGTCTTCTTCTTTTCTGTTTCGCAGGGTTGGACACAATGAAGTGATCGGAGTATGCAGGGTGGGTAATGAGGCAGAGAGCCTGGGGCGAGACCACTGGAGTGAGATGCTGTCATACCCACGGAAACCCATTGCACACTGGCACCCACTCATAGAGGTACGGGGCCAACTTGTGTATCAGTACAATACATTCCCTTAGAAACACTGTAACAACAAAGCAACTATTGTCAAGTAAAGATCATCTTCATGCAATCATCTAGATACAACCATGCTAGCATCTTTGGACGGCTGAACAGTGGTGTGCTTTGAGCTAAATGCTTCATACCAACATTCTTAAAATGACAATGCTAACATGCTTTAGCAGGTATAATGTTAACCATGTTCACTATCTTAGTTTAGCATGTCAGCATGCTTCAATTAGCTAAGACAACAATTCAGGCTGATGGACATGTTGATGGTTTAAAAATATTGGATCTGATAATGGCGCTATCTAAAGAAAGCCAAATCATCAAAGTGATAACAATTCCTCCTACGAAGAACAAGAAATGTCTAAACCAGGTATTACCACTAGGAACTTAGTAATGTCACACAAATGTAAACCCTGTAGTTCCAGAGGACAATATCTTTTATCAACAAAGTCATTAGGATTCATCCTCTGGGGACTATGAACTAGGGGTGTAACGGTTCACATAAGTCACGGTTCGGTTCGTACCTCGGTTTGGGGGTCACGGTTCGGTACAACAAGAAAAAGCAAAAAAAAGTCCCAAATGCGTAATTCCAGGTTTGTTGTTATTTATTTTTGAACAGTAGTGCAAGTTTCAGTTTCAAAATAAGGAACTCTGACATTTTGAATAATTAACTGTATTAAACAGTTAAAAACAAACCACAAACAGTACCACACACTCAGATGGCCATATTATCTATAATGGCTGATGTCAAACTAAAAGGTTTCATCAAGCTGTAAAACTAAAAAGAATGTCTTGAAAATATTACATCATAAATAATAAGAAAGTGTTTCCAGAGCGCAAAGTCGTTGAAAAACATTATGCCAAAAGCTTCCGTTATTTATTTTGGTTTCACGGCTCTCATGTCTTCTTAAAAACAGCGGGGATCAGCTGTTGAACTGCTGTTGTCTTTTGCCGGACTCCGGTGATTGGCAAATCTGGGTGATGCCTTCTGGTATGATTTAGCATGTTTGACGTGTGTTACCATTAGCATACCGCACCGCTATCGAACAACGCCGACACACCGTCCTCGTCCGATCCACCACTCGCACACTTCATCGTTATTGTAGTCCACAGGGAACCCGAAATGTTCCCACACAGCTGATTTAAAAGAAGCAGGTGGGTTCTAGCTCCTGTGTGTTATCTGAAATCGCCATACTAACTTTTCTTCTTCTTGTATTTAGTTCGTTTTGTTGTTGTTTCTTCTTGTTCTTCATTTGTTGTTTAAGGGCGGCTGGCAGCTTGTAGGCGCAATACCGCCCCCTGGATTATATATAGTGTAGTGGATACTGCCCTGAATGACAGACTTTTTTCCCACTCGTAAAAAAAAAGGCGTATTCGCCATGTGACTGCATGTGCCGAACCGTGACGTCCGAACCGTAACGGTACGGGACGAATACGGATACCGTTACACCCCTACTATGAACGTATAATAACGTTTTTGTGCTTATCATCTTATAGTTGTCAAGACATTTCACTAGAAGGTCTCATGGTAGTCATTTGTCATCTTCTGAAGAACCTACATGTCTGTTTAAATGTATGACAATCCAGCCATATTTGTATAGATTGTTCAATCTGGAAAAAAGTGGTGGACTAAATAAACCAGTGGCCACTAGCATGACTAAAAATCTGGTATGTTAGAGTGACCGTTCACTGCCGGATGTCTGTGCAAATGAAAACGTCTTAAGATGTTCCATGCAATAGCTTAGAGGTAAAGACACTTATAGGTTTGATTTCATGTACAGGGATCAAAATTGAAGTGCTCAGGCTCATTGTCGAAACAATACAGCCATTCACTCATTACCAGGCTAATTTAGCACAATTATCAAGTAACATGACTTACTTGTGTAGGTTTATTTAAAGAATATATACACAAAAAGTTCAGGCGAGGTGAACATTTAAATGGGAAAAAACGTACAGTTGAGTATTCAAAAACTATAGATTACTTACGTAACCCCAGTTCTCAGAGTAACATGTAGTGAGATGTCTCACTATGGGATGCCCCTCATCGCGGAGCAAACAGAAGCATCAATCTCATTACACCAATCCTGATTGGCTGGTGATCTTGACGTCAGCGTCAGTGGAATCCACCCCCTAAAAGTAGCTTGCGCTACGTCGCATGCATCATTCAAAATAAGCACCTCTTCACGCTTCACCAGTTCTCTGGTGAGACATCTCACTACATGTTACTCTGAGTACTGGGGTTACGTAAGTAACCTATAGTTCTCATTCATAACACTCCATTTGATGTCTCACTATGGGATATTGTAGCTCCCGTATTGCCAGACGAGCTTATCTCGAAATTCACCAAACCAACCAACAGGTAGAGCTCTGACTCAACAAGGTGCCCAGCACTGCTCGGGCCACACTAGGAGCAGAGACGTCTAGCCTGTAAAAGCGGACAAAAGTGAGCGGCGAGGACCAGCTCGCTGCTGCACAAAGTCTTGGATGGAAACACCCTTGAGCAAAGCCCAGTATGTAGCCAGACCACAAGCTCAATCTCTTCGGCGGACGCCCCCGCGTCTTGGTTGCCAGCCGGCAAATCAACGGACATGAGGGGGTCCTGTCCCGACAAGCTAGCTTGGTTTGCTAACCGTCGGCGGAGGCTCTTTATGGTGAAACGGGCACAATACCCGCACGAGTCAATAGCCTCCTGGGCGTGTTCCAGCCCGAGGCAGGACGAGCAGACCTGGTGTGAGTCTGTGCCTGATATTTTCAACCTGCAGCCACAGAGTCGAACCTCCGAGTTCCTGACTCCTCTGGTGTGTGGGAGAGAGGCGTCCATCTTGTTCGTGGCGTGGAGAGGACCCGCTCGTAACAGGTACGTCGTCGAGAAAAAAGTGTTACCAACCTGTCTTTAATCCGGAGAAAAAGAGGACGGTGTAGGTCTTTTTTCTCAAAGAATATTAACTGGAGTGTTAATATTCTTTTAATCCTTTCCTCCTCCGTGAGAAAGAGAAAAGAAAAAACATCCTTGCTACTGTGGTGTCGGTAGTGAGGGAAAGCAAACTAGCGACAGGTGTGTTGCTAGCTTTAAAAAATCAAAACCTTACCTTAATTCCCGAGGAAGAAACGGTGAGGTCGATTATAATACTAAATGGTGTGTTAGTATTAGCAGTCTTGTTGCGAAGCAGGAAGGGTAGCCGGCGAGCGCCCGTCGACCGAAATTTAGATTTGGGTTCAGTCTGTGGACTGTTAAGCTTGCCCGGCTACCATAGAGATGTGCTCTGAAGCGAGAAGAGGTGTTTGAATGACGCATGCGACGTAGCGCAAGCTACTTAAAGGGGGTGGATTCCCCTGACGCTGACGTCAAGATCACCAGCCAATCAGGATTGGCGTAATGAGATTGATGCTTCTGTTTGCTCCGCGATGAGGCGCATCCCATAGTGAGACATCGAACGGAGTGTTATGAATGAGAACTGTCTTGATTCAAAACAGACATTTTGAAGCACATAAATAGTCAATTACATAACAAGAATACTGCATAACCCTCTTTATACGTGACCTGTTTAGTTGGGATTGCCAAAACAGAAGCACCTAGCTCACACACACACACACACACACACACACACACACACACACACACACACACACACACACACACACACACACACACACACACTACATTCAGTGAGCTGTTTCTATTTTTGAATTCCCTGCCCACACTCATTAAAAAAACAGAGCGTGCTAAAACAGATGCTGGACTGATTCATGTTAATTTATGTCGGGTTGTCAAAGCTAAATCTATTGGTATTCAGCCGAAGCACTCAGAATATAAAATGCTTCAAAATGGGTGTTTGGGTAAATGTAACGTCTATCATGAGCTATAACACGCATTAGCATCCGCTGTCTCTTATGTGTCCTTTATCTGAAAGAATTTGAAGATTAATTTCAGGTTTGCTAAGAGGTTAGGCGTGTTTAGCATTCCTTTGTAAATGAAATAGACATTGGCTAGCTTGTTGGATGGTAACATGAAGACTGTTGACTTAGACATCATTATCTTGACAGGGATATTGTATGCAAGCCCCTTCCTTATAAAGCTAAACAAATTACACACAATGACATGCTGTGTAAAACAAGATAACTTGTATATAAAGTGAGTGGAACAAGGGGGAACCAAATGGATTTTTCATCTGAAAGGAGCGGACAGTGTGAGCTGTATTACTGGTGTTGTTTCCTGGTTGCTGCGTGGGGTCTGCGAGACAGCGAGACAGCGAGACAGCGCGAAACTCAGCCTGAGCACCATGGACGAGGGAAGGGGGGGGTGCTGAGGGGGCTGCAGCACCCCCATCTGCGACGCTCCACTAGCACCTGCACCCCCAAAGCGCGCCACAGTTTCACTGCTGAGAGTGTGTGTGTGTGAGGAGCTCCACAGATTGGTCCATTTGGGTCAACGTTATGTCACTTGGTTCCCGGGAGAAAAAAATGAAAAAAGACAAATCTCCATCGAGGCGTTCTGGGGCAGCATAGACAGGTATTTTCTGTTTTAGAGTTTTACTCGCGACACGGTGTACTTTGAGGGTTTGTGACTTTGCAGACCGTTTACATGCAGACAAAGCTACATAACACACAAGGGGACGGGTAATAACCAGAAAAGGATGACATGGGACCTTTAAGAGAAGGCAATAGGAAACAAAGCACATGTAGTAGTATTTTAAGTTTTACAGGCAGTTGAAGCTCTTTTTAAGTCCCATCACATGGTTATCTCATTTAGTTGCAACCTGAGACCATGATTTTTCCCATTTTCCCATCAGTGTGTTTTACTAAGGAGTGCATCAAGCTGCAGAAGTAAATGGATGTTAGCTTTCACACTGTAATACCAGAGGAGTTGCAGTATTGGTTGTTGGTCAGTGACCCTGATATCGCCACTAACGGTGAAGCTAAAAGAGCTCTCTTGTGCTCTCGAGGGCCATTTGTATAGCACTAAAGCAGACACAAACACACACACAGGTTCTGTCAGACACTCTCCAGTAGCCGTGTCTTATCTGAGGCCATTAGCAGCAGCACTGGGCTACAACAGGGCCTCAGATTCTCAGATCCAGGCTAATGGCTTATTTATGTTTCTTTAAAAGATCCTTAAGTCCTGAGGGAACCTGGCCATCGGGATATGTCACTTAATCTATCTCTCTCTCTCTCTCTCTCACACACACACACACACACACACACACACACACACACACACACACACACACACACACACACACCACACACACACACACACACACACACACACACACACACACACACACACACACACACACACACACACACACACAGAAAGAACTACATGACAAAGTGGTGAGAGAAATCATAGCTTTCATTTATTATAAACTCCCAGCTTAGTTTTGATGATTTCTGAATTATTGTCATGAAGACTAAGCTGGTGTCATGGAGAGCTGCTGTGATTGCCCTCCGTATAATGTGCGATACACAGGGCGTATTCTTATATGATAGTATTCTTGCTGTCCTTATCATATTGCAAGCACTACCTGTTCCTACGTTGGTGATCTTGTGCACTCACACTCCTGTGCAACTTCAAGAAACTGGCTATAAAATGCTTCAGCCGAATGCCTTTCCTCCATTTTCATCACACCTAAGAAACAAGAGCAGTTTCCATTTTCCATTTTGGCGTGGTAGAAATCTGGGCTGGAATTACAGGACAAAGTCTGGGTCAAATGTTGGAATCTGATTCACTTTTTTCCTAGCCCTAATATTTCTAAAAAACTTTCGGTCTGCATATTGGTGATATGCAGACAGAAAGTATTCCGACACAACAACAAGTCTACTGTATGCCTCGCGCTCACATACACATGCAGTCTTATTATCAGCTTGAGGCTTTTATGCCGTTTCTGCCGAGATTGAGTTAACCTCACTCACCCTCTGACACAGTCTGACAGAATTAATAATTCTCCGACTTGATTTCTTCAGACAAGACTGTAAACACATCCACACAAGGCTAGCACCAACGACACAATGCTATTGAATTCCCCAGGGTCATTGCAAGCATCAAGCTGATGCTATTGAGCGGAAAGCAAAGGAAAATAAAAAAGCAGAAAGCTTGGTTGCCTCCATTTTGCCTGACATGTAGTCTGTTCGCAAGCCAACTTTTGGTATCATTTCTGATATTTAAAAAATGTCTTAACGTCTTGCCACACCAGAAAGGAAGCATTAATTGAATTTATCAACTTTGCCCCAGGAGTTTGAGCTGATGGCAATCTGTTTGACCAACAGCAAATTGACTTGACATAGCTGAGCTTTGCAGGAACAAAGGAAAATCCGAAATGGAAGAAGCTTTTTAGCTGTGTGGCATTATTTACTTTTTTAAACCTTTTCTGTCCACTGCCGTACAAGAAATAAACACTTTCAGGCAGTTATGAAGCAGCAATCAATACAATAAATACTACTTTTGAGTAAACTTGGGAATTTGTTGACCCATTAACAATTGAGCTGACAAGCTTGCTAAGTGACGGTCAGTGGCGGCTCCAGAGTATTTGTGTTGAGTAATCTATGGTAGGGCTAACCCATACAGTGGTGGGGCTCAAGTCAGGATTTGCAATGTAATTAAATACACACTATATCGCCCCCCTTGACAGTGAAACGCCACGCGTGAGGTTTAGATTACTTCCCGGTCTCAATCAAAATTGAACTGTATGAAATAAAAAGGCACATTTGTCTTGTAGTAAATACAAAGGGCGACGTGGAGCCAATCCTGCAATTTTCCCCCAAGTGAAAAAGTCGACATGCTGAAAACCCAACCCCTGCAGGGGGGTCTGGGGGGATTCTCCCCCAGAAGATTTTTTGAAATACTAACAAAAAAAATGAACTTTCTGGTTGTCTCTTGAGAAGAAAAAAATCTATTACTACACGACATATTTAGAAAAAATGAATGCCATTTTTGTGTTTTGTTACTTTGTTCTGAAAGCTGAACCTGCTGCTCCTCACACAGAGAAGAGGGAAGAGGCTGAATGAATTACTTTACATTGTGGATAAGGGTGGATAGCCCCCATTGTTCTGTGTGTCAAAATGAAAGACAGCCCACACACCTATCAATCATCAAACCGTGGGGTCTTATTTCGATTTCTATCAACACGTAATGTTGTATCCATGGATGTATAAAGAGAAGTTCTACCGCAAAATGATTCTCCGTCGGGACTGCGTGTGGCAGCAACACCAGGCCGTTATCGTGATTCTGATTGGCCAGAAGACATTAGCAAAGATGTTTTATTGAGAAGATGATCACAACGTGACAACAGTTTTCAAAACAGTTTCTAGTCTTCGGTATTTCCAGACAAGTGGCTACTGAAATCAATCTTACTAACTGCTGTCTGTGCAATTTACTCGGCGCGAGTTGGCGGACTTTTTTTTCATGGTGGGGCTAAGCCATTTCTTGGTATGGCTGTAGCCTACCCCAGCCATACCCTGGTGATAGTTAAGAAGCACTTAGCAATATTGTTAACTCCAGTGTTGTAGTCAAGTCACCAAATCACGAGTCCAAGTCACTCTTGAGTCACCACTCTAGGAGTCCGAGTCCAAGTCCGAGTCACCAAGGGAGAGTCGTGGTCGAGTCCGAGTCCATGTCCGAGTCACCCAAGGAGTGTCCGAGTCCAGTCCGAGTCATCATTACCTATGTTCAAGTCCGAGTCGAAGTCCGAGTCACCTAAGAAGAGTCCAAGTCAGGTCCGAGTCACAAGTCTTCATGTATTAATCTTCGTGGACATATGTGTTGAAATGTAGCTGCTCCTCTACATTGCTTTTATCCTGTCATGTTATACTAATCTGTCTATTGAACTGCTGTGAAGCGAGTTTGGCTACAATTCTTGTAATAGGTGCTATACAAATATAAAGCTTATTACTAATATTAATATTATTATTATTATTCTAAATGACCTTTAATATGTCTAACTATATTTAAAATGAGTTACCTTTTAGAGAAGTGATTATATTTGTATGCCAATATTTTCCTATGGTAAAGTTTTCGTTTTGCACTTTTATTTTGATAGTAATAAGATCGGGACTCTTATTTTGAAGGAACTTTTACCATTACATCGATTTAGCCCCAGAAAGCACATGGCTACTGAGCATGCAAAATGACATAATTCCGCATGTTAAGCAGCCATGTGCTTTCGTGTTATCGGCTGAATCTTTATTTATTGATTCGATCACGTTACTCTGATGATAGTGTTAAAGACAGCCATGTCTGAACTCGATCCTTAGAGTAATGTGTTACGGAGCCTTCTCTTCAATATTGTTTCCACATAACGAGCATTTTGCACTGCTCTTTTCCAATGTGGAAGCAGAATGTGTGAAAGCATACAGCACGATGCGGGGTGTGTCTCTAGACATCTCTAGACTGGAATAGCAGGGCCCTGGCGCATGCCAGGATAGAGGACACTCCAGAGAAAACTTGCTCGAGTCCGAGTCCAAGTCAGAGCGTCAATGTACAAGTCGAGTCCTAGTCATCGTGGGGGGGGAAATTCACGAGTCCGAGTCCAAGTCAGAGCGTCAATGTACAAGTCGAGTCCGAGTCATCGTGGGGGGGAAAATTCACGAGTCCGAGTCCAAGTCAGCGTACGCGAGAATTCACGAGTCCAAGTCCAGTCGCGTCAATCAGTGCGCGAGTCCGAGTCGAGTCACGAGTTCCGAAAATCGACACTCGAGTCCGAGTACTCCATCTCTGGAACTCAGATAGCTTTAATAAAACATCTTAAATGAATGAAATGATGAACAGTCCTTATAACAAAATGTAAATTGGGAGAGGACAGAAAAAAATGCTTGGGGAATTATTGTGACTTGTGCTAGCAGCGTAAGTTTCCTACTAAACTATTGCAGTGGGCCAGCATGCACAATAGCAGAGCAATACATATGGAATTAAGTTTTTATAATTTGTTCATGTTTATTGTTGTTATGATCTGTGATTACAACCCCACACAATTGAACAAAGCAGTCATTTAATTTGACAACATTTCTATTAATAGAATATATTATCAATCAATATATTATTTTTTACAGCCCAATATAAGCAAATAAAACCCTTTGTCTTTAGACCCTTTCAACATTAACAAGAACAAACTTGGAAAGTAGGCTACACCGAAAAATCTATTAACATTTAGTTTAAAAGCTGGTAGCTATAAATTACCATTGTGCCCATTGTTGTTCTACAAAATATACATTACTGTGACATGATTTACATTTAATGAGTGGACATGCAGGTTACTTATTCAGTGGTTTTAATTGGTTTGTCACCACTTGATTCCAGTATATATTCTAAATTGGAAATGTGGGGGAAACTTCTGAAGCAATTGGAAACAGGACTCTGATACCTCATTCACACCAACGGTGTTTCAGGGGCGGTTCGGAGCTGGAGCTTGAAAAGTTTTTCCTGTTCACAATGCAGCGGAGCAGCATCTTAGCTCCGGAATCCGGTTCATTTCAAGCACCAACAAATTTAAGAGAGATAGCAGCAATACCCAAGGCCGTATACCTATGCCATGGGAAAGGAGACAGTGAGAGGAGAAAATGATGAACTGTGTCAAAGGTTGAATACCTAAGCAAATTATTCCCCAACAGGAAACATAGAAGAAAAGCATTCTATCTCCAAATGGAAGACATTTTCTTAAGATTTTTTAAATCCACTGGATTTAGCTCAAGATATACATTGGCTCCTCTCCCATCCCAATAGCCTATTCATTGTGTTTAAAGCTTCAAGCTTTGGACATTAGCAATAAGAAACAAGTGTGCAAATACAATTGACATTTTACAACAATGGTGTTTAAATTCAGCTTTTTGGGACCAATTTTTCTTGGTGAATGATGCCGTGAAAAGCCAAAGTCGATGGAAAGTTAATTCCCATTCTACAAGCCTTGACAGGACCCTCCAACCCAGTCTCACAAAAAAACGTGTAATAACTACGTTGGTCCACAACGTAGGACGTAGTATTTCTACGAAAACGCCTCTGAAATTGTAAAATGCCTACGTTTTTTTTCACCATTCATTTCAATGGCTGGCATATATGTCACGTGATCTTCACATTTCTCCCTGCAGAAAAAAAAAACATGGCCGACATTCGTTTTATTCTCGGTGTAAAATGCCAAAGTTACTTTGGCCATTAAAATGCGTTTTGATGTCATTTGATGCGAGAAATATGAGTTGTTATTTCAGATTATGTGTGCAGTGGATTTACATGATCTTTAGTTTGCTAGTTATTACGAAGATTACTTCAGGAAATGGTGTCTATACAACGTTTTCATTGTTACCAAGGTGGTTGCTAGGGACGCTGCTATCGATATTATTTCTGTTATGTTGTGTAACTGTTTAATGGTGTTATCTTTATTGCTACCCCCTTCCCTGTCAAAGTATAGTGTTGGTCCACAGCGCAAACGTATTAGTTTAACAAAATCCGCATCTAAAATGGTGCAGAAACGTTATTTTCCCCTGGACAATTCCAGTCTCACAGGGTATTGTTCTGCACGGACATTTTAGTGAGCCGGACTTCCTGTCTCCGCCGGTCTTCGCTTCCCGGGCATGAAGCTGTTTACATGTGTTTTGAGATGCTAAATAAAAGTCTAGCTTGTACCTTTGATACCCCGCCTCCGACTCCCATCTCTCGGCACCACACTATGCCACAATTTTAGATGCGGATTTTGTTAAACTAATACGTTTGCACTGTGGACCAACACTATACATTGACGAGGAAGGGGGTAGCAATAAAGATAACACCATTTTACCCAACATAACAGAAATAATGTCGATAGCAGCATCCCTAGCAACCACCTTGGTAACAATTAAAACATTGTATAGACACAATTTCTTGAAGTAATCTTCGTAATAACCAGCAAACTAAAGATCATGTACATTCACTGCACACATAATCTGAAATAACAACTCATATTTCTCGCATCAAATGACATCAAAGGGCATTTTAATCGCCAAACTAACCTTAAAATAGGCATTTTCCACCGAGAATAAAACGAATGTCGGCCATGTTTTTTTTTTCTGCAGGGAGAAATGTGAAGATCACGTGACATAGATGCCAACCATTGAAATGAATGGTGAAAAAAAACGTAGGCATTTTACAATTTCAGAGGGGTTTTCGTAGAAATACTACGTCCTACGTTGTGGACCAACGTAGTTATTACACGTTTTTTTATGAGACTGGGTTGGACCCTCATAGAACTAATATAGGGTCAATAAAGAATTAAGTAATTTAGACTTTTTTTTAGGCATAATGGAACAGTATGTTATTGGCTCTCATATTAGGACAACAATTTACATATAAGACCAACTCTAAGTTTTTTGTTTTACTCTGTTTGAATTCTAACCTCATCCTCTTTCTCTCCTTCCCTCTTTATTTCTTCCCTGACGTGGTCCAGTGGGTCGGAACGGTAGTGACGGGGAGTGGAAGCCAAAGAGGATCCACCAATTCCCTGAAGACACCACCATCACCATGACCACACACACAACACACACACACCCACACACACACACACACACACACACACACACACACACACACACACACACACACACACACACACACACACACACACACACACACACACACACACACGCACGCACGCACACACACACACACACACACACACACACCACACACACACACACACACACACACACACAGGGCCTCAAGTTGGTAGAACTATAGGGATGGACTTGAAGATAGTCCAATTGAAATGTGGAAACATACAGTACAACGTTTGACTAACTAACAGTAGGAACGTCATTTATACTCACACTGCTGTGTCAATAGATTAAACAAGGCTAAAGTGTGCTAGGACTGCTGCGCAAGCTAACCAACGCTACTTAGTTCCTTTTGTACCTTCACAACCAAAAATCACTTAACTACATTCCAACTGTACTACTACTGTACTTTCATGTGTTACTTTAAGTTGTGTCTCACAATTTAAACGTTTTGAGATTATCTAACAGGTCCAGCTTTATTATTATTTTGAATAAACTGCAGTAAATGGACCAAAATCTTTAACTTATATGCCAATGTGTGAGATTTAACTAGTGCTTTGTGTGATCATAGATGCAGTAAGAGTTAGACATAATTAGAAATGACTAAGAGTGCACTTTCTGTTAAGATCGACACATGTTCAGCTCTTGTGAACAATAGTTTGGCCAACATTCAAACTTCTCATGGATTGCTTAAACTCAAGAAATTAACAATGAAGATTCTTAGTGTAAGACTTAGTTTTACCTCTATGGGCGACTTTCTCACAGAACACTTCCTGCAAAGATAAATTGAAGAGGATTTTCACCAAGAACGGGAAATGTCGCTTACAGAGGGAACATAACATTTGTTATTAACTGCATGTTAAATTGTCATTATTTGTTAACAGGGTGTGGTCAAAATAAAGGACAAGTTTTGGTGGTGGCAGTTATAGGGGCATGTTCTGGAAGTGCTCATGATTCTCGCTGCATGATAATGCAAGAGGATATTGCTGTGGAAAAAAACCAACAAAACAAAGCAGAAAAACATCACACTATCAAACACCACCAAGCCCTCATGTCCATCGTACAATAAATGATTTCCCTAAAGACAGACGCTGGCAGCCTGAGCATACATCGGTTCTAGGGTTACAATGTAGATGTATGCATGTGTTACTTCCAAACCTGTATAATTGTAATTTTGGACTTATTATATATTATAATAATATAATATATATTATTTCCAATGGTAGGGGGAAGATTTTATTTGAGCTCTGTTTTGGGTCTCCACCAACTTTTAAGCAGAATGTCTGTCTCAAAATGGCTCACTATGTTCATTAGATAGTCACTAGCTTTGTCAGCTGTTTGTTGTGCACTGGGTATTATATAGTGGGTTGATAGGGGATTAAGAGAAAAGTTAAACCCTAAACCTAAACTGTCAATTATAAACAGTTAAAATGGTTAACGGTTAAAATGTTACCTTAGATTTCGAGGTTTAAAGTGTTAGCTTCTCTGATAGTCTGTTTGTTACTTCAGCCCACATGACTACTTTAGATATTGGGAATTACTCTGGTGACTTAACTGATAGATATTATGGACACATCTAAGGAACTAACACCAAGAAGGGTGCATTCACACCTAATAGTCCGCCCTCTGGTGCGCACCAGACGACAGTTTGTTACATTGTTTAATTTTTCAGAAGGTTCGGTTTGCGTTCACACGGGCAAAACTCAAACGGACTATAAACTTTAAACACAAGTCATGTGCTCGGAAATGCTGTTCAACCATTGGTCAGACATTAAGGGGGTACAAACGCAAATCCCGGCAATTTCTAGCGGAGCCTCCGCCATGGAGCATCGGCACTTTCGGCAGGTTATTCTCATGTTGCTGTTAGTCTGGAGATCAACAGACACTAGCGGCCCGCGCATATGATTATATAATCAGACAACGTCCGTTAAAAAACATTATTACATGGCTTTGTTGAATACTCGATTCTGATTGGTCAATTCAAAACACGTGACACGTTTTTAATCCAGAACAGACAGACCGCTGTCAAGGATTTATTGACCGTTGTTAAGGACGCTCACATCTGCACAAAGAAGTCCGTTCGATTTAACTGTATACAGTTTGGCTGAAACTAATTGACAAGACAAGAGCGACAAGAAAACAGCGGAGAAGTAACGGGCAGAAACCCTCCTTTTTACGCAGCGGTCCAGACATAGGTCAGACGGCGACACATATTCAGTTGCCAGTTACTTTGGCATTAGGGCAGGGATATCTAGATACTTCCCAAGGTTTGACATAATGAATTTTGCTACTTTTAAAGCAAGCAACGATTTTTTCAAATCTGTAATCAAAAAGCTCCTCAAAAACGCTATCGAAGCAGTTCCTGCCATTGCTACGTTAGTTCAAACAGTAACAACGGACTATTTTTCTTAGCGGATGCATGTCAATTTAAATACAACTATTTTTTAAACCAATAAAATCATTTTCTAAATCCACAAAAGCATTTCAATTAATATTGGGAGTCATGTCGTTACGTTGTTGAGAATGTGGCCATGTAATAAGCGGGAAAATGTGCAGCATTATCCATGAGAGACGTTCTGCAGAGGAGGGGCGTTTCACCGACGACAGGTGTTCTTACTTTTATGTAGCTGACGGAGAATTTTTACTTTACATGACACTGTTCAACACTTAATTCTGCTTTACTCTTTAACTAAACAACCGCGGATGTCTTGAAAGACTCTTTTGCTAAAGATTTTTGAAGATATCCGCGTTCTTGTGACACGTAAATACTGCGCTTCCTATGTTTTGGTGCGGACTGCGTTCACACCAGCAATGAACCGCTCCAGAGTTCACAAGCAAGCGCTCCGAGTAGTCCGAGACCACCTATTTTAGAGGACCAGAGTCCGGTTGTTCAACACACTCTCACTCCCTAAGCGTCCAATAGCGACGTTTGGTCAGTGTCCGTGGCGTCCAATTTTGACGCTCCTAGTCTCCTTCAGCGTCATAAAGGGACGCAAATAGCTTTCAACTGATTGCAATGTATTCCCATCTGCGTCGGGATTTGACGCTCATGGAAGCACGGCATTCGTTTATGCCGGCTGCCCTTAAAGGCAATGTGAGCATCCATTCCCATTGGATAACGGAGAATTTTACACCCGGAAGTAAGTACTCCTCTTACTGTCGATTGATTTTACAGTGATATCTGCACTACTCATCGACTAAAAAACACCAGATTATCCTTGTTAATTACACAATATTGATTGGTTTAAATTGTGTGCAATGCTTTTGTATTTTTCCCCTTCGATTCGGAGAAACAAATATGTTTTCTGAGTAAAGGATGGCAGAAGACACTACACTACCCAGAATCCCCAGCTATCGTTTGGCCTACACCATGTGCTCTGTTTGACAAACCCCGTTTTTTTCACCATTCATTCCGATGGCTGGCGTCTATGTCACGTGATCTTCAAATTTCTCCCTGCAGAAAAAGAAAACATGGCCGAAATTCGTTTTATTCTAGGTGGAAAATGGCTATTTTAAAGTTAGTTTGGCCATTAAAATACGTTTTGATGTCATTTGATGCGAGAAATATGAGTTGTTACTTCAGATTATGTGTGCAGTGGATGTACATGATCTTTAGTTTGCTAGTTATTACGAAGATTACTTCAGGAAATCGCGACGTTTTCATTGTTACCAAGGTGGTTGCTAGGGACGCTGCTATCGATATTATTTCTGTTATGTTGTGTAACTGTTTAATGGTGTTATCTTTATTGCTACCCCCTTCCCCGTCAATGTATAGTGTTGGTCCACAGCCTAAACATATTAGTTTAACAAAATCCGCATCTAAAGATAGCCTACGTTATTTCCCCCCTGTGCAATTCCAGTCTCACATCTCAGAGCACATCGTCATTAACAAATACCGGAAACAGACCAAAATAATAATAATACCTTATTCGGAGTGTGCTTGCTTTTCTCTTTGAAAGTCATCACATAACGGCATTGTAATACACGGTTCGGCTGCATTACATATTACATATCTGCCGTAGTTCTGTATTTATAGAGCCCTGATGAGAAGACAAACATGAGGAACTGAAAACGTGACGTGGATCATAAATATATCAGCCATTAAACAACATCTTACATTTCTTTTCACACAATACGTCTCCTTGCAGTATCAACACTAATTCGGCTCACTTTTATATTTGATCCAATTGGTAGATAGGCTGTATTTACACCATAAAGGTGCACAGCTGATATCAAGGGACACCTGGTGGTTAAAGCATGTTATTGAATTTCAATATTTTTATTATTAGATATTAATACGATCCCTATAAAGTATATTCATTACTCGTTATTCTCTACTAATTGTTAATTAAAGACTGTATGTAATGACTATTTTGCACATCCCGTTCAAGATTTCAAGATTTTCTAAGGTTTATTGACATATCATATAGGCCTAAACAACTGTGGTGTAGTTCTGCACTGAATGAAAAACTTGGGTTGCAGGTTCCTCAATAGTGCATTACAAGACATCTATCAATATGTGTGCATACCTCCAGCAATGTTAACTATGTTGAAGCACTTATTTTAACTGATATTATACATAATGTATTACTCTTATAAGATGTATGTAGATATTTCATCTCCAGCCTTGTCAGGTATTGAACAATCAATAAATAAAGAACACGGTGGACCCGTTCAAATCCAGTTTTGGACAGTCTGCCGTGGTTCCATCCCATTTCAAGTGCTGTTCGAGAATCGGCTTAACCCTCGGAGCACACTCTCCAATCACAGAGCTTGAGGACTATCACGGGGTTTGTCAAGAGCACATGGTGTAGTCCAAACGATAGCTGGGGATTCTGGGTAGTGTAGTGTCTTCTGCCATCCTTTACTCCTGGGAATGGACGCTCACATTACCTTTAAGGGCAGCCGACATAAACGAATGCCGTGCTTCCATGAGCGTCAAATCCCGACGCAGATGGGAATACATTGCAATCAGTTGAAAGCTATTTGCGTCCCTTTATGACGCTGAAGGAGCCTAGGAGCGTCACAATTGGACGCCACGGACACTGACCAAACGTCGCTATTGGACGCTTAGGGAGTGAGAGTGTGTTGGGTTGTTTAGTTCACTTAAGAGGTCTCGGACTGCGTTCACATCGACCCAAATGAACCGCACCAAGCGACTAAACGCACCAGGGTTCGATTCAACCGGACTATACAAGGCAGGTGTGAACGCACCCTAACACGTGAGGAAAATACCTATTTTGACGAAAGCTTTGTACAAGTTTAAACCCCACTCAAAACAATTCCGATGATTATTTAGAATCCTGTCAAGTATTTAATTTTCATTTAAATAATTGATTGTGTTGTTTTCCATTCTGAAAAAAATACTTCCAACAGCCCTAAACGAATGGTATTGGACCTAATTCATTTAGACCACACCCTGTAGTTGTTTTAATAAGCCAGTGTTTGTTTTTTGAAAGTTCAGATTAATGCCAGTATTGTTTATGTACATATTGTACACTGTCACAAATAACAATGACAATTTATTCTGTGTTCGTAGGTACAGTGCATGGATAATGTTTCTGTAAATCATTTTTAAAATCTATCTTCTGTTTTGAGATACTCATCAAATTGTTAACACAAGATATATTACGAACTTAAGGACGAATGTGTACATTGTCTATTCAGATGTTATTAATAAATATTTCTATATATAGCACGGACTGTTTTATGGGAAGTGTGAAATACGAGTGAATGTTTCAGAGAGATGGATTACACCGTCATGGCTCCACCGCTTCACATCTGCGTGAATGCCCGGCCAATAAAATCGGCCATTATCCGGTGTAGTGATTTGTCGTACCCTAGCCTATGTGACCTGACATGGGGTTATGATGAGCCGCCTCGAAAACCATTTCCCGACGGCTTTTTGGTACAAACAACTGGGTATTTAACTCTCCTGTCTGTGTGTCACGGCTCACATGATACAGCCTATCCCTAATCACAGTAAAGTGTGGGTGAGTGTGTGCTGCGTTCGGGTGTACCCCGGCGAATTCGTTCCCAAGATCAGAGGGTGCGTAAGGCGAGTACTAACTCCAGCTCTGACTCTATGCTTTTTTCCCTTATAAGATATTTCCAGCATCACCTCTGGGTACTGGTGAATATCCCCATGCACACACCTCACCTTCACCCACGATGCTTCAACCAATGCCCCCGGCCGAACCAAGCGCTGATGGATCATCGTCTGATTACAGCCCGTGTCCATCAGAGCCTGGCGTGTACCCCCCTGTATACATACTGGTATACGATACGTCCCCTCGGGACTATAGGAGGACACTGGCGGTCCCGCAACCCGGACCAGCTTTCTTGAAAAACACAAGGAAAAAGATAAGAAAAACAGTGTGTTCATCTGCTCTAACAAACTCAGGAAACCTTAGCAGTTTTGGCTAACTTGCTTGTAACCTACATTGATAAGAGAGCAATGCTGGTACTTTCAAGCAGGGATGGCGCCAGGGGGGAGCTAGGGGGTGCTGAAGCACCCCCCAGGATTGCCAAAGCACCCCCTAAGGACCCCCAAGAAATGTTTTTTTTTAAAATTATTATTATTATTTTTATTAAATTAAATTAGAAAAAGTATTGATTACATCAATGCAAATGTGAAACAAACAAATGTTTGACCAAAAACATAAAGCCAACTCAGGTGATATGATTAGGCCAGCGCCATATAGATAGAAGAGTTACGACAACGGAAGTCCAAAAACGGTTATCGTCACGTGATTCATGTAGACGAGGATCGTTCCCCGGAAGTTCATGGCGGGCAATGTGAATGCATTGATAACAGGACTACAGAACTACGATTTTTGGTAGTTATTAGTGAATTAAGGTTTTGATTTCCAATATGTATACAACAAATCGATATGTGTATGTATTTACATCAATATGTTTTAAAAAATAAAATAGAATTTGCTAATATTAAGTGATAATATTAGGATTAGTGTGAACAACTAGTTTACATGTTAGGCTAACAGTGTCTTGGTTAAAGAGCCTGTTGCTGTTTATTTATAGCTTTGAATGCTTTAAAACGATAGTTACGGCTGTAACTACGGTCCTAAGAGTCCCGGATGACCGCCAGAGGCGGTGCTTTAAGCACTGGATATGTCCATCGCGCGCATGCGCAGCTCGAGTACCAATAACAACAAAGTCACCTGTGACCCACGTGACACCGGCTATATCAGCCAGTGTCATCAGAGGATCTTCTCGCGAGCACACAAGAATTCTGAGTGACGGGGAACTCTGGCGGTCATCCGGGACTCATAGAACCGTAGTTACAGCTGTAACTATCGTTCTATTTCGTCCCTACTGACCGCCAGAGGAGGTGCTTTAAGCACTGGATGACTTATACCAACAATGTCATGAAGAATCCAAGCCCTTGCTCACCACTGGAAGCAGCGGAGCTCGGCAAAAGGACCAGAATGTGCCAGAAGACGCCCACGACGCCGCAGCGCAGATGGTCTCCAGGGGCACCCCTCTCAGGGCAGCCCAATATTTTGAGATGCTCCTTGTAGAGTGGCATCTCAGCCTGATGGCAGGGGGCGGCCACTGGCTCCGTAAGCCTGTGAGATTGTATCGACAACCCAGTGGGGCAGCCACTGGTTAGAGGGCATAACCTCCTTTAGTGCCGCCAGGGCAAAATCAAGAGTTGCTCCTACTGCCGTATAAGGGCCGTAGCCTTGATATACGCCCTTTGGGCACCCCCAGGGCACAGCAACTTCGATGTGCCGTACTCCTGAATGTCAAAGCGTGGCAGTTGGGCAGGCTGATTGAAGTGGGTTTGTGGAAGGACCCCGGACGGGAATGCCACATTTGCCCAAAGGGCAACGCCTGAGAGTCTGACCTCGGGCATGTATTGTTTATGGAGAGGACATGCAACTCCCTGACTCGCTTCCCTGCTAACTTCGTAGGCAGCCACCTAAGCCCCACCTGGGCCAGGGGCTCGAAGGGAGGAGATGATAGGGCATCTGGCAGCAGGGGCAGGTCCCAAGCCGGAGCCCTCGGGGTGCTCGGGGGACGCTGCCGTAAGCCCCTCTCATAATGAGGGACACCGACCTGTGGCACCCCGCCGTGGCGCCGTCGAATGAACATGTCGGGCAGAAATCGCAGCCACATACATTCAGAGTGGAGTGAGAACATCCACTATCTAGAAGGGACTGTTGTCTAAGCAACAACGTACATGCTGTCCCCAAGGAACACACACATTCTTGCCCCCCAGTTGGGGTACAAAGTGCGTGAGTTAGGGGTGTAACGGTATCCGTATTCGTCCCGTACCGTCACGGTTCGGCACATGCAGTCACACGGCGAATACGCCTTTTTTTTTACGAGTGGGAAAAAAGTAATTCAGGGCAGTATCCACTACACTATATATAATCCAGGGGGCGGTATTGCGCCTAAAAGCTGTTTGCCAGCCGCCCTTAAACAACAAATGAAGAACAAGAAGAAACACAACAACAAAACGAACAAAATACAAGAAGAAGAAAAGTTAGTATGGTGAGTTCAGATAACACACAGGAGCTAGAACCCACCTGCTTCTTTT
Source organism: Pseudochaenichthys georgianus (assembly GCF_902827115.2). Lineage (NCBI taxonomy): Eukaryota > Metazoa > Chordata > Actinopteri > Perciformes > Channichthyidae > Pseudochaenichthys > Pseudochaenichthys georgianus. The sequence continues at coordinate 8,214,895 of NC_047508.1, forward strand.
AAATCAGCTGGGTGGGAACATTTCGGGTTCCCTGTGGACTACAATAACGATGAAGTGTGCGAGTGATGGATCAGACGAGGACGGTGTGTCGGCGTTGTTCTACAGCGGTGCGGTATGCTAATGGTAACACACGCCAAACATGCTAAATCATATCAGAAGGCATCACCCAGATTTGCCAATCACGGAGCCCGGCAGAAGACAACAGCAGTTCAACAGCTGATCCCCGCTGTTTTTAAGAAGCCAATAGACATGAGAGCCGAGAGACCAAAAATAAATAATTGAAGCTTTTGGCATATGTTTTTCAACGACTTTGCGCTCTGGAAACACTTTCTTATTATTTATGATGTAATATTTTCAAGACATCCTTTTTAGTTTTACAGCTTGATGAAACCTTTTTGTTTGACATCAGCCATTATAGATAATATGGCCATCTGAGTGTACTGTGTATGGTTTGTTTTTAACTGTTAATACAGTTAATTATTCAAAATGTCAGAGTTCTTTATTTTTAAACTGAAACTTGCACTACTGTTAAAAAATAAATAACAACAAACCTGGAATTATGCATTTGGGACTTTTTTTTGCTTTTTTGTTGTTGTACCGAACCGTACCGAACCGTGACCTCCAAACCGAGGTACGAACCGAACCGTGACTTCTGTGAACCGTTACACCCCTAGCGTGAGTGCAAGCTGCACAGCCCGAAGCTCTAGCACGTTGACCTGGCGCGCACTCTCCTGGGCAGACCGCTGACCCTGAACGGTCCTGCCCTGCCGCACTGCACCCCACCCTGAGAGACATGCACCTATGGTGATGGTCTCCTGGCGGGATGGGATGGCGCCCATGTGCACGCCTACCAGGAGATAGGCCCTGCCCCTCCAGCGTGACAGAGAGTGGAGGCAATGCTGCGACACCCTGACTTCCCTGTGCCTGTGCCACTTGGCGTCCAAGTGAAGGCTGTTCAGCCACATCTGCATGGGGCGCAACGACAGCGGGCCTAAGGGCCCAGCGGCCGAGGCAGCTGCCAGTCTGCCCAAGGGCCGGAGGAACTGAATATAAGGCACCCTCTTGCCCGGCCCACGTGGAAGTAGGCATCCCTCAAGTCCACGGTTGAGAACCACTCCACCTGTGCATATGCAGTGGTCAGCATATAGAATGGCAGCACCTTCAGGAATCTGTTGATTCCTCTGAGGTCCAAGATCGGGCGAAATCCGCCGACTTTCTTGCTCACAAGAAAGAACGCCGAGTAGAACCCCCTGGGATAAGCAGAGGGTCTTACTGGAATGATTGCATCCTTGGACAGAAGGACGGACAACTCTTGTCCCAGAGCTAGGGCCCCTGCCAGATCGCTGACAACTGTCAATTAGACCCGGCCGAAGGCTAGGGTCCGGAGCTGCAGTCCGTACCCCTGGGTTAAGGTGAAAACCACCCAAGGGACAGAAGTACAGACCACCCAGTAACTGAGCTGCTGCTGGGAAAGCAGTCGACGACCGCCCCCGGGATTTCAGGGCCCAGCCCCCCGGACCCCGGAGCCTCTTGGGGGGCTCTGGGGCTCTGGGCACGAGGCCGCCTGGAAGGCGGGCGACCTGGGGCACAAAAGTCATTGGGAGGCGGTTGAGTGGGCCGCTAAGACCTCTGCAGACCACCCTTGTAATCCGGCGGCTGAGTGCGGCTGCTAGAGCGGCCTCTGGGCCTGCTGGGTGTTGGCACAGGTCTGCGAAGACCCGAGTACTGCTGCCTGGTCTGCCTGGCTTGGGCGGCATGCTCCAGTGCCTCCAGGGCAGCTGACCTAAACAGCTCCCCTGGCTCGACTGGTACGCTACGGAGGACTCTCCTACATGCCTCAGTTAGTGGTGACTGGGCCAGCGAAACCTGGCGACGAGTCTGTACCAGCGACAAGGCGTCCTCATACAGAGGTGCGTCAACCGAAGGAGGTGCGTCAGCCGAAGGAGGTGCGCCAACCAAAGGAGGGGCGCCAACCGAAGGAGGGGGGGGGGACAGGCGGCCCGCTAGCAGCCCCTATACCGGGCTCAGGCTGAAGGGCCAAGAGGCGACTTCATCATGCCCCTATCGGCAGCTAGCCGATCCACTTTAGAGGACAGCCTGTTTCTAGTCCTTCTATTGGGGGGAGCACACATAGCCATCGCTCCCTCAAGTCGCCGGGAACGGCCGAATTGATCTGGAGGAGGATGTGACAAGGAGAGGTGTCTGTTGGCTGCTGCCAGACGTTCCACCTCAGTGATTCTAGCCACTCTGAGCGCCCGAGGCATGAAGCTACAGCTCATGCAGGCGTTTACCGTGAGAACTTCCCTCAGATGCTCGAATTTCGTCCCCACTGACCGCCAGAGGCGGCCGAGGCAGGAGGGGCAGCGGTTGTGGCCGTCCTCGGGCTCAAGAGAAGCCATACAGGCGCGACATGAATGAACCATTCTGTAGGTAGCCAGATGCAGCGTAGCCGGTAGTGGGTGCGGGAACACAGCCTTCACCAGCTACCTGCTTAATGGAAAGAGTAGAGCGTTGCTGCTACTCGCCGAACAGAAAGAGGGATGTAATTACACCCACGTTACCGGCAGAGGGAGCGGGAGCGAGAGCACTGCCTTCACCTGGCTGGATTAATAAACACGGCAGTTCAGCATCTACCAGGAGCGGGGGCGAGAACACTGCCGGCTGAGTTAGAGACGAATGCCAGATGCAGCATAACCGGGAGCGGGTGCGGGAACACAGCCTGCACCAGCTACCTGCTTAACGGAAAAACAGGGCAGTTCCACGTCTACCAGGAGCGGGGGAGAGAACACTACCTTCACTGGTTGAGTTAAGGCCCTGACACACCAACCCGATTTTGGGAGTCAGAGGCCGTCAGAGGCTGTCGGGCATTCGCGGCGCCGTAGTCAGGTTGGTGTGTCCCGCACCGTCGACCGTGACACGCCTTATTTGGACTGCCAGACCCGATGCATGGCCGATTCAACATGTTGAATCGGCCATGCATCGGGTCTGGCAGTCGGACCAAATAATCACTCTGATTGGCTGTTCAGCTAGAAAATCAGTGCATGAGAAGCGAAGCGGAAGTGAGGGACGTAAACAAACGATTTAAGAAGGCACACACAGACTGCTATTCATTTTCATCTCATCATGGCGATCTGGAATGATGCAAACGAAGACCTGCTCATCACCTTGATCCAGGAGAGGCCAGCTCTGTATGATATTACGGAGAAAAGATACTCTTCTTCTTCTCTGTCTTCCGGTTGTTGCCTCTTTTGAATGACGAATACACACTACCGCCGCCTGCTGGTAAGGAGAGTTATTGCCACTCATGCACTGAAGTCGGTGCGGTGTGTTCCCGTGCGACACATGGCCAAAACGCAGGAGAACACGGCCAGGCAACAGCCGACTTCAGCGTCGGCTAGTCCTCTGGTGACTGCTTGGTGTGTCAGGGCCTTTAGAGACGAATGCCAGATGCAGCGTAACCGGGAGCGGGTGCGGGAACACAGCCTTCACCAGCTACCTGCTTAACAGAAAAACGAGGCAGTTCAGCACCTACCAGGAGCGGGGGCGTGAACACTGCCTTCACTGGTTAAGTTAGAGACGAATGCCAGATGCAGCATAACCGGGAGCGGGTGCGGGAACACAGCCTTCACCAGCTACCTGCTTAATGGAAAAACGAGGCAGTTCAGCGTCTACCAGGAGCGGGGGCGAAAACACTGCCTTCACTGGTTGAGTTAGAGTCGAATGCCAGATGCAGTGTAACCGGGAGCGGGTGCGGGAACACAGCCTTCACCGGCTACCTGCTTAACGAAAAAACGAGGCAGTTCAGCGTCTACCAGGAGCGGGAGCGAGAACACTGCCTTCACTGGTTGAGTTAGAGACGAATGCCAGATGCAGCGTAACCGGGAGCGGGTGTGGGAACACAGCCTTCACCAGCTACCTGCTGAACGGGAAGAGTAGAGCGGTGCTACTACTCGCCGAACAGAAAAAGGGATGTAGCTACATCCGCATTATCGGTAGAGGGAGCGGGAGCGAGAGCACTGCCTTCACCTAGCTGGGTAAAATAAAGAAGCTTAACAGTATACGCAAGACGTTAGCCGAGCGGCTGCTGCTAACGATCAAGCGAGATCAAGTCAAATAACACACATGTTTAAGACCAGATAACTAGCTTCTCAAGAAGAGAACAGCAGAGAGCCGTAGTTACAGCAGTAACCATGGCCAGGGCTCACACGGCATATAACCGTAGTTACAGTAGTAACTATGGCCAGTACTTACACGGCTTAGAACCGTAGTTACAGTCATAACTATGGCCAGTACTTACACAGCATAGAGCCGTAGTTACGGTATTGACTATGGCCGGTACTTGAACGGCTTGGAACCGTAGTTACAGTAGTAACTATGGCCATTACTTACAAGGCTTAGAACCGTAGTTACAGTAGTAACTATGGCCAGTACTTACACAGCCTAGAGCCGTAGTTACGGTATTGACTATGGCCAGTACTTACACGGCTTGGAACCGTAGTTACAGTAGTAATTATGGCCAGTACTTATGGCTTAGAACCTTAGTTACAGTAGTAACTGTGGCCGGTGCCTAAAAGTGTCAGCCAAACGGCTGCCCACTAGACAATATAATATTGGGAGGATGAAATCCTCCTTAATGGCCATACATGCAGAGCACACAGCACACACAGTGAAGATTGTTCTCTGCATATCGTCCTAGTGCTAGGAGTCTAGTACTAGGAGCAGTAAATACAACGATATAGCACTACTGCAACCATACCATGCGTTTACCGGGAGCGGGAGCGAGAGCACTGCCCTCACCGGCTGAGTTAAATAATGAAGCTTAACAGTACATGCAAGGTGTTAGCCAAGCGGTTGCTGCTAACAATCAAGCAACCAAGTCGGAACACAATGTTAAGACCAGATAATTAGCTTCTAAGAAAGAGAACAGCCCACATAGAACCGTAGGCTATGGTTACAGTAGTAACCGCACATGCCGAGCACACAGCACACGCAGTGAAGATGTTCTCTGCATATCATCCTAGTGCTAGGAGTCTAGTACTAGGAGCAGTAATACAACGATCTAGTGCTACTGCAATCAAACCCTACGTTACCGGGAGCGGGAGCACTGCCCTGAGTTAATAGTTAAGCTCAACAGCAAGGTGTTAGCCAAGCGGCTGCTGCTAACAATCAAGCGACCAAGTCAGAACACAAATGTTAAGACCAGATAATAGCTTCTAAGAAATAGAAAGTACTTACCTTACTCTCTGCATCTAAACGAAAACGGGTTTAAAGTATGACACTCTGGGCTTTCCATAGTAAATTGAATGAGGGACGCAGCCAAAGCTGGGACTCAAATGCTAATGATAGCTCGGGCACAACGCCACAAGCAGAACTTTCAAAAGAGCATAAGGGCAACTTTATGGGAGAGGAAGCGGGAACACTGTCGTCACCAGAAAGTCTAAGCCAAACAAAAAATAAGACGGCAATCAGGACAACTTGGCTGGGAGAGGGTGCGGGGACACAGCCATCACCAGCAACAAGCTGACACAAACCTGTCTGTCGAGGCTCTGCACAGCGCACAGCCGGCCACAGCTCCTGGAGGACGCGTTAACGACCCGTAGCTCCGACTGTCAGTCGCGAAGCTGCATGCGGCCAGCTGCTTGCAGAGAAATCCCTCGGATCAAACGTTCAAACCTGAATGCTGTAGGCTACAAAAATGTAGCCACGGTACCCTCGCGCAGCGAGAAGATGAAAAGAACAGATCCTCTGACGACACCGGCTGATATAGCCGGTGTCACGTGGGTCACAGGTGACTTTGTGGTTATTGGTACTCGAGCTGCGCATGCGCGCGATGGACATATCCAGTGCTTAAAGCACCGCCTCTGGCGGTCAGTAGGGATGAAATAGAACCAATATTATCTTCTCAAACTTGTATGGTCGTCAGGAGCATCACTTTCTAATGTTTGATATATTTAGAGGGAGGGGATCTAAAGTAATGCTTTAAAATTCAGATTAGATTAATTTCTACCATTTTCTTTTCAATTCATGGTAGTTTCAGTAATCCCATGGTAATTGAGGACACAAGTTATCTAAATGACTAATCTCATCTTTATGGCTTTCAGAAAGGACAGGAGACCGACAGGTGACTATCAAAGGACTAGCAGCAGCAGCAGCAGCATGATGATGATGATGTTAAATGTGTTGTTTTAGGAACATCCATTGCAAATACATGGAATTCAATAAACATTGAATAGCATATCATGCAGTTTGTCTGTGCCTTTGCCTCTGTGTTGTCCTGGTTTGCTGTGCTGCCTCCTAGTCGCCACCATGGTTTGCTGTGCTGCCTGGGGATGCTCAAATCGCTCCGAGAAAGGAGTATGAATGTACGGCTTCCCCACTGACACAGAGCGGAGGAAAAAATGGCTGGCTCAAGTCAGCAGGAGCTATTTCACGACCAACAGCAAAAAAATATGTGATCTAATTATATACAAACACTGCATTTGCACTTTTTCACAAAACGAAAACCACACCATTGGGAAAGCTTAATGATTTGTTTAATACAAAAAAACAGGGAAAGGCTTGAAAAACACAGAGTTGAGACTCAGGGTGCAGGGTGAGGGTCTCAGTGCAGGTATTCAGGCTCCATTGAATCCCCCTCTGGTTCTTGTGCTGAAAGAGGGAGTAACAGACAGGAGAAAGGGTTATCTCTCTAGGTCGTCCTCAGACGAGCCCTCCATCGTCGCTTCCAGTCATCCCGGTTCTCCATACATCTGGCCAGTTCATTGGTACTTTGTGCTCCTGCGTCGTTCTTGAGTACGTCCACGTATGTTTGTGCGGGACGTCCTCGTGACCGATGCCCGTTATACACACCTATATAGCACACCTATTGGATGGGAAATTGCCTTGGGGAGATAAGGTGTGGTCTTTGTTGTTATGGAACTTTATTATTTGTGAGTTTAACAAAGTATGACATGGCATCAGTAACAGATGTGATATGAATTTCTATAAAGTTGTCTCACATTCTTGGTCATATTTTATGTACAGTATGTAATGAGTATAATATGTCCAGTAAGTATAAAGTGTTTCCTAATACTGTGTATTCAACCACTATGGAATATGTATGTGGGCAGACACAACTGAGTTGTTCTGTGTGTGAAGTAACTCAAGTCACTCCGCAGGCACATTTTGATGCAGACCAGTTCGTCAAGACAAAAAAGGGCAAGACTAGGCTGAGAGCAGAGGCTATACCCACCGTCTTCGTGCATCGCCCTGTGGTCAAAAAGAGAAGGGCCCCTGTATCTACAAAGCCCATAGCTGATGATCACAGCTATAGAGTGAAAGGTGACACAGGTATAATAAGTATGAACTCTTAGTAACAAAAGTAATATTTCTTATTTTTAAGTGGTATAATATTTTAAATGTTCGAAAATGTACAGTAACATGTCTTCTACTTACATTAGTCTCAAAGATTGAGGGAAGAAGGGAAGGGATCACTGCCCTCCACCTGCCAGCACCCAGCCAGAGGAGCACAAACAACAAAAACAAGCAAGGTGTCCCGTCATGTACCTGGAAGTTTGGGTTGGCAAAATGGAGTAAGAGAGGGACTTGAAAAACCTTGGTGGCTCTCTACTCATGTTGTTACAGTTGTCTTGGTTACAGCTCTCAAGTTTTTTTTTTGCCATTTCCACATCTTTAGAAAATATGAAATAAAAAATTGAAGTGAAATCAACCTCTTCTCTGGAGAACACACTTTGATTTCTCTGTCTTGTGAGTTTGCAGTCTTGCAGTTTTGCTCCTCCACCTGTAACATTACTGCCCCTCCACCTGCCATACAGTAGGTTACTAACCTAGTGCGCGTGCACTACGCTCTGCATCAGCCAAACGACTCGCTGCACCCTCGCTGCGAGGGGGACCCAAGTTCCCATCAGCAAAAACACGTGGGTTTGCTATCCTGGCTCCAAAATGGTGGAATGAACTCCCCATTGACATCAGGACAGCAGAAAGCGTACACACCTTCCGGCGCAGACTGAAAACTCATCTCTTTCGACTCCACTTCGAGCGATATAATTACTAACAAAGAACTGCTAACAGAGCACTTATATACTAATAAAGGACTGGCTTATTTATAGCCAGTTGAGTAGAACTTGAAATGTTTGGCTCTATGAAACCTGATGTACTTATATGATTCTGTTTTCTTCAAGGTTGTGTCTTCCTGGTCGAATGTACTTATTGTAAGTCGCTTTGGATAAAAGCGTCAGCTAAATGCAATGTAATGTAATGTAATAATTAGTGCTGTCAAAATTATCGCGTTAACAGCGGTAATTAATTTTTTGAATTAATTGCGTTAAAATATTTAACGCATTTAACGCATGTGCAGAATGGCCCGCCCCATACGTGCCACCAGTGGCGCGCCAGGATATGGCTGGAATAGGCTACACCCATACCAAGAAATGGCTTAGCCCCACCATGAAAAATGATGTTAAAGTAAGCAAAATAAAGTCTGCCAACTCGCGCGGAGTAAATTGCACAGACAGCAGTTAGTAAGATTGATTTCAGTAGCCACGGTTTTGAAAACTTTTGTCACGTAGTGATCGTCTTCTCAATAGAACATCTTTGATAACGGCGTGGTGTTGTTGCAGGAAGTCCCGACGGAGAATACTCTGGGGCCCTTTCTCATTTCTCGAACTCCCCTCCTCGACTCCCCTCCTCGACTCCTATCCTCGATACTTAGTCCCGCTCACAGGAGATGCGAGCGGAGGAGCCGAGGAGGGGAACCGAGGAGAGAGGAGGGGAAGCAGCAGGCGGTTAGAGAAATGAGAACTCCTCTCCTCTGAGCGGTCATTTTAAAGAGACGTCCATTAATGATGACAGAAGGCACAGCAGCCTCTGTCTGATGGACAGATGTGTTCATGATGACTTATATATTTACTTTGATTCATTCACAGTGCGGTATAATGAGACAATAACAGGCTACAGATACATACACACACATATATATGTGTATATATTTATATAAATACATACAATTTCAGAATCAAACAGAGCACTCTCATAACTCGTAATACTATCAGAGACTGGATATATCCCCCCCCTCTCCCCTTTGGTCGCTACAATGAGGAAAATAAATTACGGGCCAAAAGTTGTATTTACAAGTATTAAAAGTAAGCAGAGGACACCAAACCAACAGACCTGTCTGTCCGCTGCATCTACGCACACACTGTACCACACACACCTACACACTGTACCACACACACACACACACACACACACACACACACACACACACACACACACACACGCACGCACATACAGCTCCTAAAACAGGCTACAGCCGTTGTGTATTTTATTGTGAAGCACTGAATGGTTTTAGAAAAATATCGACTCTTTGTTTGTAGATATCTACTACTAAACTAAAGCAAATAAAGAGAGTAGGCCTGTTATACTGAGCGATATATATTATACACACTGCTCTGCTTTCTGCAAGGACCTCACAGCTGTTCTCTCTGTAAACATCGCGTCGCGATGAAAGCAGTTTCTAAAATAATATCCAGGGGATGCATGCAGAGCTGTCATTGGCTGAGATAAGTCCGGCCGTGCGTCACGACTCTTTGAAACATCTCTGTTCCCGGGAATGCATCCGCGAAGGAGCTGTGGAGGACCATGGAGGACTCATCAGTGTATCCTCGGTTAGAGCTCCTCCAGAGAGCCTCCTCGATGCTCGGTCCTCGACGTGCATTTAGAGAAATGGGATGTCCTTCAACATGGCGCGCTAAAATTCATTTCCGGGTCACTACCGGAGGACAGAGGAGTCGAGGAGTCGAGGAGGGGGATTTGATTAAATGAGAAAGGGCCTTGCTGTAGTAAAGGGCAGAGCCATATAATAGTAATAATATGGCTCTGGTACAGGGGTGCACATAACTGGTACGCAGGTTATGTGCGTAATCTGAAATGCGTACCGTCACTTGTGTCACAAAGCGCATTTGCGTACCGACGTACTTGTGAAGCTTTTCCAGAAGGCGGTTAGATCACCGGACGACAGAGTCGGTCTCCGTGTGCAAATACAGGGCTGCTGTTAACGTCGGTCTGTACAACGGAACTGTGCCAAAACTACGCCAACCGGCTGCGGAGGGAGACTTCCCCCATCACTGGAGAACTGCGCTAAAACAGCTGATCACAACGTTCACACTCTGTGGTCACGAAGTACTCCACTAGCGCCCCCCCCCCTCTGTCGACTTTCCTGAAGTACTCCCCGTTGATAGAAATCAACACGTAATGAATTAAGACCCCACGGTTTGATGATCGATAGGTGTGTGGGTTGTCTTTCATTTTGACATGCAGAAAAATGTTATAATAAACATACATACTGTATGTTAAATGGATATATCCGCCTGCTTTCATTTATCTTTTCATTCCCACAACAATATACATAAATAAATGGCATATTTTGGACATAGTTCGAATGGTGATTAATCATGATTAATTAATTTTTAAGTTGTGATTAATCTGATTAAAATTTGTAATCGTTTGACAGCCCTAGTAATAATGTAACAAGATTACTTATATAATACAGTGATAGAATACATGTTTAGTATGCTTACTTATATAAAACAGTAGTATTAAACTTACCTTGTGTTTTCACTCTCACTTAAGTCCCTCTCCCTTTGCCATCAATCCAAAATCAGCTGAGCTGCAACATTATACAGACAGGTAATAATCAACATAATCACAAGGACACAATATGGATCTGCTAAAAACACTCACTACACGCACCAAAGTTATATTTATCTAATATTTAACTCCCTCCACCCCCGCATACAATCCCGTTTAGAAAACCCTCTTCTCTAATTCAACAACGTTGGACGAAATGACATTAAGAGAACGGAATTTACAATTAAAAGGCTGTTCAACGTGTGTTGCTAACTTGCTTCGGTATGCTAGCTTAATCTGTTATCTGTAAACGTTCCCTAAATCTACTAATTTAGGGATAATCCACTGACATTCTTTAATACACATGTTAATTTGAATCAGATGTCCTGATAATATCCGCAATATATATCTTTAAACTTATTCTTATCTTTAAAAGTCTGCAACTCTACAGCTCTGCTAGCCTTGGCGCTAACTTCCGGGGAACGATTGAGAGGCTCCACGATCCGCCATTGCTGTAAAAAAGTGGTCCATTGGAGTGAACGGAGATGACGTAACTCTCAGTCTATATGGCGCTGGATTAGGCCAATGGCCAGCACCCATTACATTTTTGACCTATCCATAGGCTAAATTACTTTTTGACACTTGAGTGACTTCCTAGCTAGAGCACCAAATTATTTGCTAACAGCAAAGTGAAAAATGTATAATTTTTTAGTCCTTAAACGTCCATGTGTGGATACTCCATCAAAACCACCTGAAAGTGAGAGGGATTCTGCACATAATATGCTTTGTGAGTACAAGTAGCTTCAGAGCTCTCAAGTCTCACGCATTTGGCGTGAGACACACGCATTTCACTCCATTCACACGCTCACACGCCACACCTTGTATTTCTCACGCAGATATTTCTTTCCAGGGTACCGCCCACCAAGTTGCGCCGCAATTTTGTAAACAAACAGCTGGCGGCAATATTTGATGAATTACATTTCTCTTCAAATTGATGGTCATATTACCTTGAAAACGTATTTAAGTTTATGAGGTATGTAATCAGTTGTTTCTGTTGCAGACCAGGAGGGCTGAGGTGAAGGTTGCTGTTGCAATGGTGCAGCACAATGTTCCCTTTGCCGTTGCTGACCATTTCAGCCCCGTGTACAAAGAATGTTTTAGAGACTCCGCTACAGCTCAGGGCTTTAAGAGCGCAAGCACAAAAATAACGTGCCTCATAAATGAAGCAGTGGCACCTCATTTTAAGAAGGAACTGGTGATGAAGATGAGAGAGAATCCCTTCACACTTGTCACAGATGGCTCGAATGATACTGGTATGTGCTTAACAACTTCTATCAGTAATTAGTACTTATTTTGTATCCATTTCTACATGCACTCATACAATTTGAACAACATATTGTTTTAGTTAGGTCCTTATTGTTACAGGTCTAGAGAAGATGAATCCTCTCACTGTCAGCATTTTTGACACCAACAAAGTTGTGCACAGGTTCCTTGATATGTGCACCACCAGTGGGCGGAGCTGTGGCACCGCTGAAGTGATCTACACAAAAATCAATGACACCTTGCAGGAACATGACATCCTTTGGAGAAATGGTGTAGGTCTCTCTATTGACAATGCCCCTGTAAATACAGGTGGCAGAAATTCAATCTCAGCCAGAATGTTGAAGGAAAATGGCAGTATTTACATCCATGGTTGCCCCTGTCATATCATCCACACCACTGTCAAACATGCGGGGCAGAAGTTTATAGAAGTAAGTTCAAACATGTACACTCTATATTACCAATCCGTTAAGCCCAATGTAATACAGTTTGCTGATAGTGTTGCAATAGATACTTGAATTCATGTATTGCAGATATCCGGATTTGATCCAGAGGATCTGACCGTGGATGTTGGGTACTGGTTTAAAGGAAGCACCAACCGTAAAGGTTACCTGGCAGGTTTGTGATTCAACCAGCTCTACTGTTATACAACAAAATGCAGAATTTTTTTATTTGTTTACTGTTGATGTTATGTTTTATATTTTCCAGAATTTTGTGAATTCCATGAGAGCGAGTACATGGAAATGCTGCTGCACATTTCAGTGCGATGGTTAAGCCTGGAGAGGTGCATCACACGAATTCTGCGACAGTATGGGCCACCACCAGCTATTTTAAGTCTTTAAGTATGTTGTTTGTTTCATTGACAGTAATACAGGTGCATTACACCAGACTAAATGTGTACTTTTAAGCACTGACTGTGTTTATTTACAGATGAGAAACAACCAAGATTTAGAAGGCTGGTGGATGCATTTTCCAACCCCCTGACTGAAGTCTACCTAATCTTCTATCAAGCGACGCTGCCAGTGTTCACCCTACTGAACCTCCTCCTCCAGAGAGAAAGGTCTTCCATCTTTCAGCTCCACGGAGAGGTAAAATGCAAGGGTTAGGCCATCCTGTTGCCAAATACAGTATGTCTGCTTGAATTGGCTGATATGTCCTTTTTCAAGTAATACATGGAAATGTTTTATGAACTACACATTTGCAGATGACAAAGTTCATCAAGAAACTGTGTGCGAGGTTCATGAAGCCGTCAGCACTACAGGGCCGACAAGTCCATGACATCCTCTACAAGGACCCACTAAACCAACTGGTAAAAGTTTAATATAAGGAGATACACCTGTATTCTCATTGACCTCAAATATACTTTTTGGGAAGATTGTTGTTATTGGGCGAGTTGGGTGATATCTCTGTTATGGCTGTTAAAAAGCATAAATGTGTGTAGGCATACCATGCTTGTGTAGTTTATGGGTAACATTGTATGCTTACATGGAAGAATACCTTCAACCACTTGCACTTATTGTGCACATAGTGCTCAAAACTAGACAGACTGAATCTATACACTGACTGTTTATCTAGTTTTGAGTTAAATTGCCAAGTGAAATCCCTGTCTCTACCTGATGCATATTGTTGAAACTACCTGGACTTAATTTGCTTCTCTATCTCGTTCTGTTCTCTGTCTGGTAGGAGAACAACTACATGTTGGCTTCACCACCAGAGCTACCCTCAATAGGCTCCTTGAGGCTGGAGACATCACACCTCAGGAGGTGCAGCTATTCCAACAGGCAGCACTGGCATTTCTGGTCAGGGCTGTGGAGTATGGCATCAATACACTCCCTCTGATGGAGGCTCTTCTGAGGCATACAAGATTTGTGGATGTGCAGCAGAGGACTGAGTGTGGGGTGGAAGATGCCCTATACTTTATAGACAGGTAAGGGTTTCCACATTTTCCAGGATTTCAATACTTTGATTGAATACATTAATCAGTTATTTACACATGATGCTCTTTTTAGATTTCAGGAACTACTACCTTTCCATGGGCCGGAGGAACAGGACAAGGTGTGTGAGGAGTTCCTGGAATATCAGCTGATGGATATCCCCATGCCCCAAGATCCCACCACCTTTAATGTTGAGGAGTTTTGGGGGAGTATGTCCTCAATCAAGTGCAAGGTAAGAAATATTTGGCACCACATGACATACACATAATCAATTGAAATCAAAAGCAAAGCATTTGAGTAATAGTTTCTTGGTTCCTTTTTTTAAAGGCTCACTAAAATAGCTCAACTTCTTCTAGTGCTCCCTCACTCTAATGCCGACGCGGAGAGGGTTTTCTCGATGGTTGGACTGAACAAGACAAAAACTAGTAACAGCTTGGCCCTAGATGGAACACTGTCCTCCATCATGACAGTGAAGATGGCAGGCCTGTAACCAAACTGTTTCAGATGGGAACCACCAACCCCAGTGCTGAAGGCCTCAACAACTGCCACCAACACCTACAACAAAAAACACTGACACACACACACACACACACACACACACACACACACACACACACACACACACACACACACACACACACACACACACACACACACACACACACACACACACACACACACACACACACACACACACACACACACACACACACACACACACACATCCCTTCACTAAGAATGAAATAAATATGTTTTTATTTGTATGAATTTATGTGTCATTTATCAGATAAGACCACGGTCCCCACCCAAAGCCCCGCCGCTGCCAAAATCTCACTCTGAACTCTGTTCAAAACTTGAGAGCCCTGTAGCTTACTTCTGGGTCTCTGGGTTTCATTCAAGCTCTGCTCTGTGTGTGTGTGTGTGTGTGTGTGTGTGTGTGTGTGTGTGTGTGTGTGTGTGTGTGTGTGTGTGTGTGTGTGTGTGTGTGTGTGTGTGTGTGTGTGTGTGTGTGTGTGTGGCACGAGCCATTTTGTGTGCGTGCGCGAGTGAGCGAGCGAGCGAGAGAGCTCGCGCACCGGTAGGGTTGCCAACTTCCAGAAATGGAGAAACGGGACACATGCATGTGTCCCCTGCACGCGCGCGAAGATTTTCGGGTTTCTGGCGGATTTAGTTACTTTTTTTTGTTACTTTATTTCGGTGTTAGGGTTATGTTATTTAATTATTTTGGGGGAGCCAGCCTCCTAGGGTTCGAGGGGTCAAACCCCCCAAAACCCTCAAAATGCATAGAAAACTATGCATACCTATAACACAATACAAACACAATGATCTTACAGCTGCATTAGGCTACTACATCACATTGTACATCAGCATGTTCAAATCGGATAGGTGGGCACTAGGGACATCTGGGCACCTCGATGTACAATTGGCTATTTTGTCCAAAATGTTAAAAAATAAATATTTGAAAAATGGTATTAAGTAATGCAAAGTATACATGATGTGAACATGCACGGTACATCATTATTAGACTTAATGTTATCCTTCAACCAACCATTTTCCCAGCATTTTCCCATCAATCAGCTGACTGACTCTCTCACACACGCAGAAGACCCGAGACATATCTCCACTCACGGGCTTAACCCAACTGTGTTTTTCTTCCACTGTTTGTTGTAAGACACAGGTCTTTTCTTTTTAGAAGGGCCAGGGCCCAGAACCACATCCTCTCTCTCTTCTCCTCTTTCATTATCACCTCCTCCACCGGCAGCGCTCATTTCCCCACACTGAACAGGCTGACATGCCACACAAACAATGATGCCGCGCCCGTGGCCTACCGGAGAAAATCTCACACACACGTGCAAGCATTGTGCCTGCCCTGTCAACTGAGCGGTCCTAGTGCCCTTCTCATACAGCACACAAACACACAGGCACGCAGCCAGACACACTGAATTGCGCGCAAACAGAAAAATATATATATTTTTTTCCTTTACACCGGAGTCCGGGACAAACAATGTCCCAACACACCCATTTTGGCTCAAATACGGGACGTCCCGGCTAATACGGGACGGTTGGCAACCCTACGCACCGGTGTGGGTATCTACTATCTACCGGAGATCGTTGTGGTTAGCATCTGGTGCTAACTAGCCAAGCTAATGGGTATAAGGAGCTTTTTCAACAACAAGGTGGAGGGAGAACTCTCTCCTGTCAGACTGAGAGTCTCAGATAGCCTCAGGTGAAGTAAAGGACTCTCTCAGTGTTTAGATAGTTCACTTTAGTCTAGTTATCTCAGTGGGTCTCAAACGGTTTGTTTTAAAATATCTATAAAGAAATAGAAAATCTGTTCATAGTTCTGTTTCATGGGTGTTGAGAGATGTATCCATAGATCTCTTAATTTTGCTCTCCAAGTGCACCAGATTGATGCTTTTAACTTCAATATTTAAAAATCTTCCCGGGGGAGCATGCCTCCGGACCCCACTAGAGGAGGTGAGGACCCTCCTATAGGACGTGAGGTCCACTCCCCACTTGAAAAATAGCACTTTACCCCTGATTACACCTATATGCCGTGAGCTGATTATCAAGCCTTCATTGTAACAGTTGCGGGTACACTGTGTGTGTGTGTGTGTGGGGAGTGTTGCAGTAGAAAATTCAACTTTAGCGCTGGTGCATTAATGGGAAACCCTTAATGTTGAGCACCCTCTATGAAACGTCAAGCTACCCCACAGCACCCCCTAGAGAAAATCTCTGGCGCCGCCACCGCTTTCAAGGGAATGAGTTAGCATTTCTCTTACTAACTACATTACTGTGTAGGGTTACACTTTAGGTAAAGGAAAGCCATGATTAAGATTAAGATACACATACCCTCTAGCCTTCCATCTCACAGTGCTGGTAAATCATGATCCTGAATGCAGTTTATGGCAACATTGGCAGCTTTTTCCAGCTCTTCACTGGATTTGGGTAAATGTACATCTTTTCCCACCACACTTCTACTAAGATGTTGTGTGGTTTGCCCAATAAAACTGGTTAGTCCTCAACCTATGAACCATTTCTCTTGTAAAAGTTGAATATATTGCTTGGAAATCTGAACAACAAAACAAAACACCTAACCATGTTTTGCTTGTCCAAGCAGCATGGACTTACCGTAAGGCACATGTGTCAAACTCAAGGCCCGGGGCCAAATCAGGCCCTTGGTGGATTTAATTTCGGCCCGCAGGATAATTTTTAATTTCTTTTAGATCTGGCCCGCCGGTATATTGCACGCACACCTTCACTCAATCCTGAGGGTTTCCTCAGCTCAGAGCCTGACCCCAAACATTGATGACCCAAGATGAGATGCCAAGTATCTGGCTTGAATTAGCATCACAGAGCAGCAAACTGACTTTCAATGGATGTTTCCTTCTGCACTTTCTTTCTTGCGACAACAGGGCATGATTGTTTTTTTCTTAGAGGGAAATAGTTTTTTTGAAGCTGTTGTTGGCCTGTGGAAAAATTTGATCATAAGAAATGACTCTGGAAAATCTGCAAATAGAGCCATAAGAAATTAAATCAAATAAAATGTTATTTATAAAGCACATTTATATAGCATATTTAAAAGCTATTTTTGGTCGAGCCAAAGTGCTGTACATGTAAAAAACACATTACTACAATCACAATAAAAGACAATAAATTACAACAGATATATATATGCAACTGATTATTTAATGTTTAATGTTGTTTTTATGGGCAATCATTTAAGCTTTGTTAGTTCCAGGTTTAATATGTGCAATAAGTTCATTTCAATAAGTTTTGCAATAAACATTGAACCAGTCCGGCCCTCGACTAGTACCCATTTTTAAATGTTGGCCCACTGTGTATTTGAATTTGACCCCCCTGCCGTAAGGTAATATTAGGAAGAAATCAAAAGTCAAAGTCAACTTTATTGTCAATCTTCCAGTTTGTGTACAGACAGAGAGATCGAAATACCGTTTCCCACAATCCCCAATATAATAACAAGTGCATAAACAAATATGTAAAATATGTGTGCAAATATGTAGCCTATATACACAGTCAAAGACACATTTTTACATGTGCACACATTAATACCTAAATAACACTTTAATTACATTCATATATTGTACATTCAAAATATGCTTAAATAAGTATGAAAGGTACATTTTGAATCTTATTAAGTGCTAAACAAAAGTGAAACTGAGAGACACCGACTGACATGTTCTGTTCAGTTATTTATATCATTGCCAAGGTTTTCTGTTGCTAAGATATATGCAGTATGACAACAAAAGTTACACTGAAACTCAAGTGAGGTCTTCGTCTTATTTATTGAGTTTGATAAGTATGTAGAGAAATCCCAGCATGATCCTAGACCCCAGAGGAAAGTTAATTATCATGCTGCAGATGTACGTGTTGGAACATGTACAACCTCGATCGACACCATGAATCTATTTGTGCCACAGTGGTGCCGATACGTTTTCACATTTCTTATTGCTGGGAATTATATTAATAGAATGTATAGCTTTGGAACATTTCCGGAAAAAATAACAACTTCTGCCTTCACAGCCTTCAACAGACATGCTGAGGAGGAGCCTCGCTGTTTGACCTGTTATAACTCTCACACACTGGTATTATGCCCCCGTTGCATACCCTTGCCAAATCAGCGATGAGAAAATAATAAATGAAGCCTTTCAACGAGATTTCCCTTGTTGTCTTGTGGTTGAACATATGCCAATGCAGGGAGGACAGGAACACGACTATCGGAGCCAACACTACAGAGGAGCAGTGAAGTGGGGTCTGAGTGATGTTTGGAATAATATTCTGTCTGAGGCCTCCTGAGTTTCAAATACAATGGGATGACACTTCAATTTCATGGTGTACAAAGGCACCAGGGGAAGTGCCACCATGCTGAGACTGCTATAGATAAAACCAGCGAGGCAGAATGCTGAGACAGTTTCTATGCCGATGATGACATCATTATCATTCATTTCGATTCACATTACCACAGATCACCGAAGAATCTGGGCCGCGTTTAAAAATTAAGGGGCATTAGCGAATACAAAGTGCATGTTGGATGTAATTCAACGTATCAACAGGCGCTACACATTATCCCACAGCGAGGCGCCTTCAGGCTGCATATGGTGCCAATTTGTCCACCTGATTTAACCGCCTCGAAAGGCAATTTGCAGAAAGCAGCTGCAGAGCACTTTTTGAGAGGTTGCGTTAATCTGTGGATATCTGTTGTGATGGCTTCATAGAGCGAGACGAGCCTCATGAAACCATTTAAACGTGGCTCTTTGCTTTGTCTTTGCTATGAGATGATGATGACTCTATTTCAACTTGCTGCTGCAGCTAACCATGGCAACCACAGAAACACTAAGGGCAAACAAGGTGCTAATTTGACTGGTATTTGAGTTCTGAAAATGAAATCACTTTTCACTACAGGCATCCACATTTTATGCTGGATTTTCATGTTGTTTTGCTGATTTTGTCAAACTATTGTTTCATATTGATAACCATTCATCAAGAAACTGTAGGCTTAAGATAATAACAATGTATGAAAAATGCTAACTGAAAGCATCCTTTACAACATGGATGTAATAACCTGGAAAAGATGCTTTACATCTATTATTAAAGACTCAAATGGTTCAACACTCTTCCACATTTCTCTTTTCATCTGAAGTCCATTTCTGACAACAATAGAATATATACATTATATTAGACACTACTTATTACGTATTTACAGACGCTATTTATGCACAAACGAATACTAACCTTTTGTTCTCTTTTTCTATTGTGTAATAACGTCTTTAAAGGACATGTAAAACATGTACAAGAACACATACTGCGAAATAGGGAATACAATTGAAAAAAAAGTATGCATTATTGGTCGTTTGCATATGAATGTGTGTGTGTGTGTGTGTTTGGGTGAACTCGTTGGACAAATGTACTTACATACGTGAAATGTTTAGAGGAAAAGTTCCAATAGCCATTCTGACTAATGGTTTGCCCTATTGTGTATTCTTCCTCTGCATATTTATGTGGTCCAGCTCTCTGACTCTTTTAACCTCTTACTTCTCTTGCGCTGTTTTTTACAGTTGTCTTTTAAAAAAAATTCTGTTGACAGTTTAGCCACCATCAATCCAAATTCCATGCTCCCCAGAAATATAACAATGAATATTCAAACAGCATTCCTCTGTGTTTTCTGATAGAAGAAAACGTATGTGTTTTTCTGGCCACCTCTGACATTCAATTAACTGGACGTCTTTCTGCCGATTGATATGACTGCACATGGACCCATGATCAGGGCGTCCTTAGCAACGGCCTGCTATCCGAAAAGAAAAGAGCTGTTTCTCTGAATTAAAAAATCGGCCAATAAGAATCAAGTTTTCAACTAATCAGTGAAATAATGTGTGATAACGTTGTTGCAGGTGTGTGTGTGTGTGTGTGTGTGTGTGTGTGTGTGTGTGTGTGTGTGTGTGTACGTACGTGTGTGTGTCTGTGTGTGTGTATGTGTTAATATATGTAGACTACCAACTCTCCTCTTGTCCCTGACTATAATATTAGTTGTGTTTCAAAAGGGAAGTAATAGTTGATGTAGACAGAGGAACGTTCAAATAATGGTTAGGGTCATATGAAAATCGGCATGTCTTGTTCTTCTTTCCTACTCGTCTGACGGACTGTTTTTAAGACATATTTAAATCTCAACAGAACTCTGTAGTCATGTAGGAGTTAATGAAGACATGAATACGTCAGTGCTCTCACTTCTTCAGCTCTTGGTTTCTGGCTCGCACTGGAGACCTCTGCCCTCTAACACCTTTGACCATTCGTCTTCAACAGGACTTCTCCAGAATTACTTTTTACCAAAACTCACAATGTTATCTCTTATTATGAATAAATTCAAGTTTAATTGATGTGCTTCGATTAAAAATGTGCATGCCCTCATCATACAAGCTGTCAGTAACAGTAATGCTTGTTATTGATTCTGCTTATGCAGACGTGTAGGTGTTCAGTTTGATTTGAATACACTCCCACACGTTATTGCCTTGTGTTGCTTATCTCCCCATTTTAACATATCACTAAAGATACAACATTTAACCAGCTAGGGCCTTATTAAAAACATTTAGTCACTTTTGCCTCGTGGTGGAAGCAAAGCTGAAACAGAAAACCAGACACAAGCAACCTTTAGAGACTCAAATGTTTGAGTCTACATAAGAAAATGGGCTGAATCAATTATTTTTTTGGGATTTTTGTAAGAGTTTGTGTAAATCACTCTTTCTGGAACCCCCAGGTCAGCTTTCAGCAATTTTCAACATGATTCAATAAACACGGTAGGTCAAAAAGGATCCCAAAGCAAGGGAGAAAAGACGATAAACATACGTCTATGTTCTATTAGGGGGCTCATTACAAGAGGATAGGGGAAATGTAGCCCTATTTTTGAAAAAGAGAGTAAGGGGTAGTAATGAGACTATCGCACCAGTAAGAAGCACTTAGTTGAAACAGTAGGGGAAAAAATCACTTAGTCTACAACCACATCACCACCAATGGGATTCTGACGAACATCAACCGTGCTGGACACAATTGTGCGCGCACACACACACACACACACACACACACACACACACACACACACACACACACACACACACACACACACACACACACACACACACACACACACACACACACACACACACACACACACACACTCACACACACACATGCTGTAATTGCTCAGGCATGCTAATGGTACCACTATGGAGATCTATTCTCTACTTCCTGTCACTGAGCAGTGAGTTACTGACTTGTTTGTGATCTGAGGATGGAAATATGCTAAATAAATAAAAAATAACATGAACGCAAAACTCAGATGCTTTACTGAACATAGGTGCATGGCAATATGTAAGACAATATAATCATGGGATGGTACAGTAAAAGGCAAAGTGAGGCCTGTAAGTGTATTTTAAAACCATGCCATGACAAGTATTGAGATTAGATTGATTTATGTAGATAAGATCATGAATCTTTCACATCTGCTGGCAAATCACAGCGCTGCTCTCCATTTTGAGCTCCCAGTCGCTTTCAGCTGTCCACCAGAGCTGGCAAAGTTAAATAGATAAATCTGAACCCTCAGGCAGTAGCTGACTGACAGCAGAGAGCATGCTGGGAAGGAACCTCTTAATAAAACAGGGACTTCGAGGTATCCTCTGCGGGAAGCTGCACCACAGGAGGCTGCATATTTACTGTGCAGTATGTACAGACTGTTCTTTGGGGATTGCAGTTACATGTTACTTAATCTGCATCCCATAATATGTTAGTAATTGCTTGAAAGCTGTGCTTGATTAGAAAGATTCCATGGCTTTAATAGTTGCCATATAAGGATGCTGAAGTTCAGAAATAAACAGTGTGCAAAAAATGAAATGAATCCGGTAGTATGAAGATGAGCAGTGGCCCATCATGTAGGGTTATATTAGAGTTAATGGCACACACTGCACACACTTTATATGTAACTTTTTAAACTATATCAAGCCTTTATTAGAACCTAGGAATAACTTTTGATTATGACAGACAAATTCTCATTTAATTTGGCATATTACTCTCAATGAATATAAGAAAGCACTGCGTAAAGCGAGTGCACCCTACTACTCTTCATTAATAGATGAGAATAAGAATAATGCAAGTTCTCATTCATAACACTCCGTTCGATGTCTCACTATGGGATGCGCCTCAACGCGTATGCAAACATAATTATCAATCTCATTACGCCAATCCTGATTGGCTGGTGATCTTGACGTCTACGTCAGGGAATCCACCCACCCTTTAAGTAGCTTGCGCTAGGTCGCAGCATCATTCAAACACCTCTTCTCGCTTCAGAGCACATCTCGAATATCAGTAGCCGGGCTAGCTTAACGGTCCACAGACTGAACCCAAGCTAACATTCGGTCGACGGGCGCTTGCCGGTTACTTTTCTGCTTTGCAGAAGAATTGAACAAATATTAACACACCAGTTAATATTGTAATCTGGCCGTTTTTTCTTTCGAAATAACGGTAAGGTTTGATTTTTTTCTTCAAACAGTAACATACCTGTTGCTAGTTTATCTCTCCGCACCGACACCACGGCGAGCGGGGACGGACTCTTCTCTCCCTCACACCAGAGGAGACGGAGATAAGAAAGATATTAACACACCAGTTAATATTTGTTAAAGAAAAATCTACCCGGTTGTTTTTTCCTTTCGGAATAACGATAAGGTTGGATTTTTTTCGGTAACATACCTGTTACTAGCTTGTCCCTCTGCGCCGACACCCCGGCAAACGAGGATGGACCCTTCTCTCCCTCACACCAGAGGAGTCGGAGGCTCGGAGGCTCGGCTCGGAGGCTGCGGGTTTAGGATCTCGGGCACGGACTCACACCAGGTCTGCTCGTCCTGCCTTGGGCTGGACCACGCCCAGCAAGCTATCGATACCCCCGGTTCGTGCGAGCATTGTGCCCGCATCACCATCAAGAGCCTCCGCCGACGGCTAGCGCGCCAAGCTAGCCTGTCGGGACAGGACCCCTTCATGTCCGTTGATTCGCCGGCCGGCAATCGGGACATGGTGGCGACTGCCGCGGAGATTGAGCCCCGCGCTGTGTCAGGCTGGGGCTCAACAACGGCAGGAGCCGCGGAATCGGAGCCCCGCGCGGTGTCAGGCTGTGGCCCGGTGGCGGCAAGAGCCGCAATAGCAGAGCCCCCCGCTGTGTCAAGCTGGGGCTCCCAACTGGACCTCACCGTGGTTCCACCCGCGGAGGATGTCCTACAGCTGGATTATATGGAGGAGGATGAAGAGGATGCCTCTGAGTTCCTCTTATCCGACTCGGATGAGCACGAAGATGACATCTTCGTTTCATCTGCCCAGGCTGCCAAGCCGGAGGCGATGTCCGCTCCCCCGGGCGAAAGCACACCAGCTTCGCCCTGTCTCAGTATGGACTTGCAGACCGTGTGCCAACGCGCTGCATCCAGGCTGGACATCCCCTGGCCTGAAGTGGCCAAGGAGACCTCCAGATCTCGCTATGAGGGGAAGAACTTGCCCCAAGCAGCGAGGATGAGGAAGCAGATGCTGGGCGAGGTGTCGGTCTCGTGGAGAGACCGCCCTTTCAGCAACAAGGCCCCAATCCAGGGTGCCTCCTCTTTGGACTGTGTCGACATGGAGAAGCTCGGCCTGCTCCGCATGCCGCCCATGGAACCGCTGGTGGCAGCCCACCTCCAACCGCGTCTGGCTTCAGCACCGAGCAGGAACCCCACGCTACCGGCAAAGGCAGACCGCTTCCAGTCAATGACCGAACGAGCCTATAAAGCCGCAGCTTTGTCCGCCAGGGCGCTCAACGTCTCCTCGCTGATGACCGCCTACCAGGCGGAGCTCTGCGAGGACATGACGATCAAACCTGAGCCTGCCGTGTGGGACGAAATCGCAGCGATCGCGGAAATTTGCCTCCGTGTGCAGCGCTGTGCTGTCCAAGCCACGGGCAAAGCCCTGGGGGTAATGGTGGTACAGGAGAGAGTCATGTGGCTTACCCTGACGAACCTTCCAGACCGGGAAAAATAGGACGTCTTGGACATGCCTATTGTTCCCGATGGCATATTTGGTTCCGCTCTAGCTTCGAAGAAGACACGAGGCGAGGACGAGCTGGCCAAGAAAGTCTCCGGTTCCGGCAGCAGCCGCTCAGGCACAGCCGGCCCAGACTTTCAGCCACCAGACGAGTAAGAAGAAGAGGGCGGCCTGACAGCCTCCTCTCCTCTCCTCTCCTCGATAAAGGAGCTGGAAGTTCCCTGTTCTCCAGCTCCAGAACACGTTCCAGTGTTAGATGCTTACGTGTTTCCGGGGTGCATCCATGCCCCCATCTTCCCGCCACCTCGAGTGATGTCAGAACGTCATCCTCAAGTTCGCGCCATGAGGGAAATGAACTTAACATCAACGACAGCAAGCTCCGCTGCTCGTTTAAGTCACACAAACACATGTCATCACTATTGTCTTTTAATAAATCATTCTTCACTGTCGTTTCCAGGCTTAAAGCCAACGGCGCAGTCAATTAAAATGAAAAGAAAGACAGTACAACAAATAAACAATAAACCCCCCTTCTAAGAGTGGCTGCTACCTCTCTCAGAAGGCGGACGATGGACGGGGCTGTGAAGGCATCACCGCCACGCGCATGCGCAGTGTCGACCGGGGTTGTCAACCTGGGGTACCACCGTGTTCAGACACTAGAGAGCCCCATAACACAACAAATAAAGACACAGAGGGCAGATGACAGGGATGTGACATCTCCACTCGCTTTGAGAAGCGAAAAGTGGAGGATGCTCACAGTATCTGCTTGGGTTTTCAAGACAATAACACGGGGTTACAGACTCCAATTCGCTGTCACCCCCCCTCACTTTTCGGGCATTCTGCATTCACAAGCCCGGGGAGTCGGCCAATATTCTAGAGCAGGAGATCCTCTCGCTCCTAGACAAGAAGGCTATATCTATAATACCCTCCGAACAGAGTCAGAGCGGCTTTTATTCCAAGTATTTCCTCGTTCCCAAACGGGGAGGGAACGGGATTCGGCCTATACTAGATTTGAGGGCTCAACAAATATCTCAAAAGATACAAATTCAGAATGCTCACTCACACATCTCTGTTGCGTCTCGTGTGTCAAAACGATTGGTTCACATCAGTCGACCTGAAAGACGCGTATTTCCACATCCCAATATATTATCCACACAGGAAATATCTGAGGTTCGCCTTTCAGCGTGTCTGTTACGAGTACAGAGTACTTCCCTTCGGTCTGTCTCTCAGCCCACGAGTGTTTGTACGGTGTACGGAAGCCGCGATAGCCCCGTTAAGACAACAGGGTATTCACCTGGCAACTTATCTGGACGATTGGCTCCTTCTCGCACAGTCGGAGCAAGAGGC
The DNA here is from genome assembly GCF_902827115.2 of Pseudochaenichthys georgianus. Taxonomy (NCBI): domain Eukaryota; kingdom Metazoa; phylum Chordata; class Actinopteri; order Perciformes; family Channichthyidae; genus Pseudochaenichthys; species Pseudochaenichthys georgianus. The sequence continues at coordinate 8,240,682 of NC_047508.1, forward strand.
TATTACGCAGACGAATGTCCTCGTAAAACACCTACTCGATCTGGGTTTCGTAATAAACACAGAAAAGAGCATGTTGTCCCCAGCCCAGACTGTACTCTTCCTGGGCCTACGCCTGCATTTGGTGCTCTTTACAGCCCGCCTGTCAGCAGAGAGAGTGAAAGCCTTCAGGGCTTGCCCAGGGCTCTCGACTAACTTTTTTCCCCATCCTCCCGGAACCGTCTCGAAATACAATCTAAGCCGTCCCGAAATTAATGTGGACCATCCCAAATATAAAATGTTAGTTTTTCTACATGATCATTAGTTAAAATCATTCAAAGTGACCTTTAACATAAATAAAACATCATACAAATCATTAGATGATAATTCATCAACCTTTTTATTTGAGTAAATCATTCAATAACATAAACAAAGGCCAAATATATTTAAACAAACACACAAACGAGAAAATTACTCTAATATTGAATCCAATCAAGTCCCATCCAATTAACAAAAAATCCAACACTGTCCTGAAGACAGAACCCAGAGTAACCACTAACAAGGATGACAGTCTGTAACACAGTCAGGAGACCTTTACAAACTGCCCCCTCGCACACAGACGGGAGAGAGAGATCTCGTCTGGATTGGAAAGCTCGAAAATACATCATAGACGCATGTTGTAGTCTTATTGCATATTAGAAACGGAGTTGGTAAAACTAAAACTGCAATATAATGTGTATGTAGCAATAATACATATGACATATATTTTTTAAATGTCTCCAGTACCGATAACAAGTCCGATAACGTCAGAGCTTAACGTTACCACTGTCTTTAATAATTCCGGCCCGTTTAATACCGGGGCTCAGTACCCATCCCTACATGGGGAGAGGCGCAGCATATTGCTAAGGACTGAATACGATGGAGAGTTCTCATCTCAGCCTTATTACCCATAGGGGATGAAGAGGAGTAAGTAAATAAAGAGGCCGGCGCTCCAGGGTCTGGTTCTGCTGTGCGTTTTTGTGATGTAACGGTAAAACATTTCAGAATTCCTCCACGGGATGCCATTGTACATCACTCAACCCGCGAAATACACACTCAGTACATAGCTAGACCCGCGAATTTGCGGGCCAGGAATTCGCGGGCACAGCCAGCTGGGCGGCTGGCTGACAGCTAGCGGCACAGCTGTAGCTACATGTGTGTGTATTTCGCGGGTTTCTAAATGTTTTGTGCGTGTGTGTTTATGTTGACAAGGAGGTTTAATGTGCTACACAAAACGTGCAGTCGGTTTCATTTTCATCGCCGTTTGTAGTTAGCAGGGTATTTTTATTTTAACCCTCGTCCCAAATTCGTACCAAAATAATTTTGTATCCTCCCGACACTATTTTGAAGTGTCGGGACGTAAAAAGCACAACCTCGGTCTAGAGGTTTTAGCCAACTATAGACCTATTTCTAATCTTCCGTTCCTCTCAAAAATTATTGAGAAAGCAGTCGCAAAACAGTTGTGTGATTACTTAAAAAACAATGATTTATTTGAAGATTTTTAGTCTGGCTTTAGAACACATCATAGCACAGAGACATCTCTGGTTAAAGTCAAAAATGACATTCTAATAGCCTCAGACAAGGGACTTGTCTCTATTCTTGTTTTGTTCGATCTCAGTGCTGCATTTGATATCGACCATGATATCTTATTGAAAATATTAGAGCACTTAGTTGGCATACAGGGAACTTTTTTAGGCTGGTTTAGGTCCTGTCTATCTGAACGCTCTCAGTTTGTACGTGTCAACGATGAATCTTCCACGCAAACCAAAGTTAGCCATGGAGTGCCACAGGGCTCAGTGCTCAGACCTATTTTGTTCACATTATATATGCTTCCGTTAGGCAATATTATAAGGAATCATTCTGTAAATGGTCATTGTTATGCGGATGATACTCAACTATATTTATCAATCAAGCCTGATGAAATTAATCATCTAAATAAAATTCAAGACTGCCTCAAGGACTTTAAAACGTGGATGACCTTATCTTTTGATGTTAAACACGACCAAAACTGAAGTTATTGTACTTGGCCCGAAGAATCTACGAAACAAATGATCTAAAGACATACTAACTATGGATGGCATTAATTTGGCCTCCAGTGAGACTGTAAGGAATCTTGGTGTTATATTTGATCAGGATTTATCCTTTAACGCCCACATAAAATCAATTTCAAGGACCGCCTACTTCCATCTAGGTAACATTGCAAAAATCAGGCATATCTTGCCTCAAAACGATGCAGAGAAACTAGTCCATGCATTTGTTACTTCAAGGCTGGATTATTGTAACTCCTTATTATCAGGGTGTATCAAGAAGTCAGTTAAGTCGCTTCAGCTGATTCAAAATATTCGGGCGGCAGACACCCTATCCGTTTTTAAGAGTGCGCTTAAGACCTTCCTTTTTGATAAAGCTTATAGTTATGGCTGATTAGATTCAGCCCCTAGTTTTGCTGATATAGACTTAGTTTGTCGGGGGACATCTTACTTCTTCCTTCTCTCTGTCTATACCTGTGTACTCTCATGTTCCGATTAACCCAGCTTCCCCAAATTTCTTTCTTTTTGGTGTCTATATACGCCGGGATCCGGAGTCATGGATGATCCTTTTGCTGCGGTCCTGTGTCCTGGATCACGAGCCCTGGATCATAAGTCCTGGATGGATATCCTCGTAGATTCATCTTCTTATTATACACACATGCATTTCCAAACATTTGGACTACCTATGCTGCAAATGTATTATCTTTTCAATTTACACACGGCATCTATTGCACGTCTGTCCGTCCTGGGAGAGGGATCCTTCCTCTGCTGCTCTCCCTGAGGTTTCTCCCATTTTCCTCTTTAAACTGTGGGTTTTCTCCGGAAGTTTTTCCTTGTACGATGTGAGGGTCTAAGGACAGAGGGTGTCGTATTGTCATACTGATATTCTGTTCAAACTGTGAAGTACACTGAGACAAATGTAACATTTGTGATATTGGGCTATATAAATAAACATTGATTGATTGATTGTTCACCTTACTGTGTGGAACTGATCCCTTTTTTTGTTGTGATGGCAATGTTGGTCGGCTGATCCGTCCACCATTTTTTCCAGACTTACAGGGGCCATATTATGTTAAATTCCAGGTTCACATTTGTATTGTGTGTCTCCACTTGGACATGTCTCCATACTTTAATGTTCAAAAAGCTCTTTATTTTTCTCATATTGCCTGTGCTGCAGCACCTCTTTTCACCCTCTGTCTATTCCCAGAGAAAAAATCCCACTGACTTTCATGATCGCCTAACAGTTCATCTAACGGTGGCAACATGAGGTTGATATTTTTACTTTGGTTGTGACCAAATATTTGAAAAACCAATCAAATTCCAGACAACCGCATCTGTGATTTCTGTTGAATGTTAATTAGCAAATGTTAGCTATCGACGAATACAGATTGCAATCAACAGTGCAATTCATTGTTACAAACCAAAAGTTGCAGTATGACTAGGGAATTGCTCGTCAGGGGACAGCAGTCCCTGAGCTACATTATGTAATCCATGGATCTGACTTCAGCATTTACTTTTACATGGTTTAAAAGACTAGCATTGCATATTATTGTTGTAGATCAGGTTTGATTATAATGTTTTCTGAGGCTCAAACCAGATCTCCTCAGGTCACAAAATATATTCCGTTAAATATGTCACATTAAGTATTTGGTTAAGGGGTGGGCTCTGTGTACAGAACACTGTTTGCAGTGCATGGACACTTGTCTTTCCATCTTATATATCTCCCCTCTCTCTCATTCTCTTCACACATGCATGTATCACAATTGTAAGTGTCACTATGTGTTCTCAATGCAATATTGCAGTTAGTTCTTTATCATAGCAATAATTGTATGCCATACTTATCTGCAGTCTGTGTAGAATGTTCAAATCCAAGTTATAATTTAAGAGCACGCTCACAATGAACATTCTCAATGTTTAATGTATTGTTTTATACACATTCCACTATAATTTAGTAAAATGTTTTACATTTGGTATCTTTGACATCTTGCTTTATAAAGGTGCTACCGGATGAACACAACTTAAGTCTTTGATTTGAAAGATGATCAATTATAAAATATGTGAACTGCTTCAGGATGCTATCCTCACAAAAAGTCCCAGAGATGTTAAAGGAAACATACTGCAGGCATTATCATCACCACGGTAACAAAGTACCTCTGCCTGATTCCCAGTTTGATTCTGAAACTGTGTCTGCTCTCACTGTATCATCTGGAACACCATCCCAAACCCAACTGCTGCAAAACATCATTCAACATTGATAATAAGCAGATAATAGCCTATTGTACTTCATCTATCATATATTATTCATTAGCATCCTTTACCCATGATACAGTATGTGGGCTGACTTCATAACACTTAGTGTCTCATTGTGTTGCACAATCCTATTAAACAGGCGGCCAAAATCCCTGTTCAACATCCGGTTCATTCAGTTCAACAAGGTCATAAGATCTTGAACTTCAGTGCATAAAATAGAGCGCGCCAAAGATCGCAGGGAGGGCGCCAGGCCTCAGATGATTTGAGGCCAAATATGATATTTAGACTTTTTTTTTTTTACTTATAATTGTAACTCAATGCATGATTGTCACTAAAAGCCTTGTCTCTTCATTACAATACAATATACAAAATAATTGATTAATTCATTTGAATACAAATTCAAGTTAGTAGCTATTAAAGGCATACAAATACAAAAATGTATAATTTTTTCTTTGATAGAAATGTTTCTTCTGCCCGTGAAGTGTCCAAACCAGGCTTTGCTGGATAAACGCATTTTTAAAACATAGCCATTGTCCATGCCGGTTTCAGTTGGATTATTTGTCACAGTTGCTCCGATCAGATCGGTCTCCTCCATTTAGATTATTTACGACTTTTGAATACACATAAACACAACGGCAAAATCCGGCTTACTTTGAGCATGTGTTTTAAACAGTTTAATCCCTTGTGAATTGTTTCCACTTGTGCCGTCCTTTAATTTCTTCATACAGCGGGAATCGAAATTAATTAATCCTGAGTCCAATAACCATCAAAGTCACTCCAATAGTGCTCCTTAATTACGCTTTCATCCTCCTTTAACATCTGACATCCTCGTGGATTCATCTTCTTATTACAGACACATGCATTTCCTAACATTCGGTTTATATGCTGTAAAATGTATTATCTTTTCGATTTACACACGGCATCTATCTGTCCGTCCTGGGAGAGGGATCCCTCATCTGTTGCTCTCCCTGAGGTTGCTCCCGTTTTTTCCCTTTATACTGTGGGTTTTCTCTGTAGGTTTTTCCTTGCACGATGTGAGGGTCTAAGGATAGAGGGTGTAGTTTTTCTCATACTAATATTCTGAACAATCTGTGCTGTTGTATTTGCTGTAAAGTGTCTCTACTGTAGGCTATTTTTATTATATGTACAGCACTTTGGCTCGACCAAAAATCGTTTCTAAATGTGCTATATAAATAAAACTTGATTTGATTTGATTTAACAAAATACTTCACATTCATCCAGTTTGTGACAGTAGTTGTAGCATTTTTGAGACTTTTAAACTTTAATTACCGCTGTTGCCCCCCCCCCTCCTGTGAGTGTGTGTGTGTGGGGGGGGGGGGGCGGCCCTTCCAACAGGAGTCATTTGGGGGGGCTCTTGGGAAAAAAGGTTGGGAATCACTGCTATAATTCATGAACTGTTCAGTATTTTGAGCAAAACACGTTGATACATGTTTTGTATATATCTGAGACCTATATTATATTGATGAAAAACATTATAATACGTGACCTTTACTTGGATAAAGTAGATCAGTTCAAATGTAGTCTGATTAATAAATAAAAGTCTAGATCTACCCATTAAAGTCCATTGACTATCGACGTCCAACTAGTGGAGCAACATGACATTTAGCTGATGCTTTTATGCAAAGCGACTTATAATAAGGTCAATCAACCACGAGGATACAAATTGAGAACAGCAAGAACTCTGCAAGTGCATTAGCTCTCAATAAGCCAACACATTTCAAGTGCTGGTGCATTAGCTTCAGAACAGTTTGCAACAACACAGTCAAACAGAGAAACCTTCTAAAACCAATATGCTCAGCCTTTCCCTTGAACTATAAGCCAGCTCCCACCAGAAGTTAGAAGAGAAAACACTTTGTAGCCTGAGCGTACAAATGATAATCAATTATAATTATACTATTGCATTTCTCTGTATAGCCTGACAAACAAGTATCAGACAATTGAGCCACATACAATCCAAAGAGCTTTGGACAATGCGGCAGGTGCAATGCGCAATATTAAGAAAATACATAAGCTGACACTTGTGCTAACCCTAACCCTTTTTTTGAAAACCATTCTGTGAGTGTAATGCACAGAGCAGTCCTCCATACATCTGCTCCAAATACAACTTTGCTGCCTGTTTTCATAGTAAAACATAAACCTGTTTGAACTCTTTCGTCTGAATGAGGCTCGGTTTATTGGTCAAGCTCAGACCTATTTACCAGTAAATACTCATACATTTTTCCAAACTGCTAAATAATGGCTTTTGGAAGTCTTTGTCAGATCTGATAAAATAACCCCCTATTACTTTTAGGCAGGGAGGCTCTAACAAAGGAAGCAATTGAGTTGCATCATGGGATATGTAGGATACAGTGTTTTTGGAGCTTGATCTAAGGACCAGGTCAGGATTTTTTAACCGATGCTGTTTTGACTTAGGTGATTCATTTTTGTATTTCACACAACAAAATCAGCAGTGCTAATGTAACTCTTATAGTCAAATACAACACTTTTAAAGTCTATATTGGTCCAAACTGTTTTGAGTCAAAACTACACTTTTGAAAGTGTTAAAAAGTGTCACGATTCTCATGTTATGTCACGTTTTTAGTTTTGTATGTCTAGGTTTGGGTTTATTTTGCTGTTCGGTTCTCCCTGTCTCCCTTGTGTATTGTCTGGTCCCTCCTGTCGTTAGTTTCCCTGGTGTGTCTAATTGTCTGATTGTGTTCACCTGTTGCCCTTGTGTTTCTCCTCCCCTGCCCGGCTGTTTCTCGTCTCGTGATTACCCCTCCCTGTATTTAGTCTTGCCTCTTCCTGTGTTCAGTGTTGGCTCGTCTTTTGTCTGTGACTGAGTTCACCGGTGAGTGTTCTGTTTTGTCCAAGTTATTTTTCAATATCCTTGAAATAAAGGTTAATCTGAGTTATCTGCATTTGGGTCCTGCTTCCTTCACTCAACCGTAACAAAAAAGTTTACACTAGGACAGAGTTCCAGCAACTCTCTCTATAGTTAAAATGTAACTCTGGTCAACACCGGTCAGTGTTACATTTACGCAACACTAGCGTGCAGAGTCAAAAGTTAACACCACAAGTGTAATTTTTTTTTAACACTAAATAGAGTTAAAGTCACTATTAACACTATTAAGGATATACAATGTAACTCAACTCTTTAGAGTTGATTCATATTTTAAAAGCACTGTAGGGTGTCAATTTATAATCTCACCTACACACAATGCAACATTATTTTAAAAAACAATATAAAAGAAAGACACGAGCCAAGTTTCAATGTTTGCCGTTAACATCGAACTGTATTTGTGTTACACTGTGGTCTTGTTACACATTAAATGCGGCACTTAAAGCCTCACCACCAGCTGTCAATAATTTCCTTCCTGACTGGACCAAACTCGAACCTCTGAAAATGTAAATTCTCCCAGCTGTCTTTGGTGTTGTTTTACTAAGCTTTTTGAAATTCTTCACTGATCTTTTAAAAAAATTATGTTTGGCCTCAAATCTCATTCACCATTCATCATGGAGGAGTGGACCTATTTTTCGATTACACCTTTGGTAATGTATCATAAAATGATACTTTGGAATAAGTCTTCTGTCAGGAATCAAATATTTGAACAGCTTGTGGTGATCAATGATTAAATGCTTCAAACAGAGATGGGGACTCGAGTCTGCGACTTGGACTCGAGTCGCACTTAAGTCGCACACACTCCAGACTTGACTTGGACTCGTGACCAAAAGACTTCAGACTCGACTTGGACTCGTGTGTTGGGACTCGTGAACAATCATTGTGTTTTCTATTTTTGGCGTATTAAAGGTGGGGTAGGTACATTTGAGAGAAACCGGCTCGAGATCGCTAGAATTTGAAAATACACAACCGGAGATAATCTGCTAGAGGCTGCTACTTCCTTATAGAGCCCGCCTCCTCCAACACACACGAACGCGGACATGACCAATGAGGGCACGAGATAAGTTTGTGCCCAGATGGAAGGCTGACAGGCAGGTAGGCCATCCAGTTACTTTAGCCGGGCTCGAATTTCATCAGGCACTTGAAAACTCACCCGGAGAGGTCCGTCAGTCACATTAACGCATGGACGGTTAGCAAACATGTTTAGCTCAGCATCAGCTATATCATGTTAACTTAGCTTGCTACTAGCTTTGTAACTGAATATTTGAAAAGATTAGTGAATTGCTTGTCACACTTGTTTGAGTTGAGTGGCGTTGACATCCAACTCTTGACATGACATAAAAAAGGTCGGTAACGTTAATCATATTGCATTGCAATAGCCTGTTTAAAGTGATCATATAACAAACAACTAATCAGTACTGATACTGTATGCTAATAGATATAGGAGTGATAATAAAACACTAAATGCTTTGAATTTCTTAGATATAGCTGTGCAGTATTCTTAACAGACTGGATAGCAGCAGACAATAGAAGGCTTATTACAACCAGAAGAGACTGAGACTTTTATTTATTTAGAGACTTGAGACTTGACTTGGACTCGTGACCAAAGACTTGAGACTTGATCAAGTCTCACCCCACAAAGACTTGAGACTTGACTTGGACTCGTGACCAAAGACTTGAGACTTGACTTGGACTTGCAAAAAAAGACTTGTGAACATCTCTGGCTTCAAATAATACTGTATGTCATACCATTTGTAATAATTGGTGAAAAAACAATATTCACAATCTGAATCAAGAGGAGGAGCAGATTCCAACAATTGTTGTTTCTTTCAACAACATCACCAAGAATAAGGGGAGCATTTCACAAGAGACACCATGACTGAATAGCATTCAATCCAATATTTGTGCTACTCTCATCCATTTTTAAAGCACTTGGCCTATTCCGTCTCTCAGTATATCCATAGTTGAAACTTTGGATCCTCATTGACAGTGTTTCCAGAGATAGACATTTCTTATTGACAAGGTACTGAAATACAAGTTTCAGTTCGTACTGCACTACACCTTCAAGCAAATCGTGCATGATGTCCACCGCGTAGTTATCAGAGGTGTGGAAACATTTTAGTGTATTGAGCAAGCATATCTTCTTGACACCAAATGTTGACCCTAAAATAGGATTTTCCTGTAGAGCTGCACAATGTTCTGCATGGATTTCTTTATTACGAAAAACCATACCAGGTTCATCTTCAGTGAAGACGGACTGTAAATCTTCTTTAGTAGTTAAACAAAATCTACAACAATATGTTGCGCTGAAACACTCAACAAAACCAAACAGACCGTGTAAACCCAGATTATCACCTGTTACTTGAATAACAGATCCTAGCAATGGTGAGTCAGAGAAAGGCACCTCTATCCCTTGCATTTCCAGTATTTTAAGATCATTAGTGAGAGGCTTTATTATTGCATCAAATCCATATTTGTTCAGGTCTTGTGCATGAAAAAGTGCCACAACATGAATATTCATCAACTCAGAATTACATTTTGGGAGTAGGTTCCTCAATATAAAGTAAATACAACCAAGTTTCTTTGAACCTAAGGGATTTGCTGTCTCAAAATCGTCATAGAGTTTTTGCGTGTTTTTGCTTGGAAAACAAATTTGGAAATATGAACCATCACTTATGTCTTTATAAGTACCTTCTTCTTGTTGTTTTGCCTGCAGGAATAATTCACATAGTTCCCTGTTCTAAAATATAGACTTAAGGGTTCCCAACAAGGGTACATACACAAATGTATCTGTTACAGGTATCTGATTGTAAACTCCTGTTGTTCGATCTCTGCGTACATCAAATCTGACCACAAGAACATACTCAACAGGTTCAACAATCTCCCACCTTTCTTCAAAGAACCTTTGTCGTTTGGATTCTGTATTAAACGATGTAAAAGGATTTTCTAGCAGATACATATATACACTGTACATCCAATCCAGTCTCACATCTAAACGTGTAATAACTACGTTGGTCCACAACTTGGGACGTAGTATTTCTACAAAAACGCCTCTGACATTGTAGGATCCCCACTTTTTTTTCACCATTCATTTCAATGGCTGGCGTCTATGTCACGTGATCTTCAAATTTCTCCCCGCAGAAGAAAAAAAACGTGGCCGACATTCGTTTTATACTCGGTGTAAAATGCCTATTTTAAGGTTAGTTTGGCCATTAAAATGCGTTTTGATGTCATTTGATGCGAGAAATATGAGTTGTTATTTCAGATGATGTGTGCAGTGGATGTACATGATCTTTAGTTTGCTATTTATTACGAAGATTACTTCAGGAAATTGTGTCCATACAACGTTTTCATTGTTACCAAGGTGGTTGCTAGGGACGCTGCTATCGATATTATTTCTGTTATGTTGTGTAACTGTTTAATGGTGTTATCTTTATTGCAACCCCCTTCCCTGTCAATGTATAGTGTTGGTGCACAGCGCAAACTTATTAGTTTAACAAAATCTGCATCTAAAATTGTGGCATAGATACGTTATAATATAAGTGTGCTCTCATAAACTGGCTTTATCTTGCTGACGTGGAATGTAGGATGTATCCCCATGGATCTGGGAAGTCTTAAGCGCACAGACACAGGATTGATGACTTTCGACACCGGAAAAGGCCCCACAAATCTTGGAGCCAACTTCTTGGAAGCCATCTGAAGTGGTAGGTCCTTGGTGGAAAGCCACACCTTTTGACCCGGTTTGTAGATGGAAGCGGCCCTGCGGTGGACGTCTGCTACAACCTTCATCCGAGTCGAACTTCTGAGAAGAGATTGGCGAGCTCCAGCCCAAACTCGGCGACAGCGTCTAATCAAGGCATGAGCCGATGGTACTGTAACTTCCCCTTTGTTGGTTGAGAACAGCGGAGGTTGATAACCATTGGCACAATGGAAAGGAGAGAGACCTGTGGCCGCCGTGGGAAGAGTATTGTGAGCAAACTCAACCAAAGTGAGGTGGTCGCTCCAGTTGGTCTGGTTCTGGAAAACGAGACAGCGTAGTGTAGTCTCCAGTTCCTGATTCAGGCGCTCCGACTGTCCATTCGATTGAGGGTGGTAACCTGAAGACAAGCTGACAGTAGCACCTATGAGTCTGCAAAACTCCTTCCAGAAGGCTGAAATGAATTGTGGACCCGTCGGAAACAATTTCATTTGGGAATCCGTGGATCCTGAATATATGGGTCATCATGACCTCTGCGGTACCCTTGGCAGAGGGGATCTTTGTTAGCGGAATGAAATGAACCATCTTGGAGAACCAGTCCACCACTGTCAGGACCGTAGTTTTGCCTCTGGATGAGGGGAGACCTGTCACAAAGTCCATAGATATGTGTGACCAGGGACGTTGAGGAATCGGCAGCGGTTGGAGCAAACCCATCTTGACCTGGGACGAGGTTTTATTGCAAGCACACACCGGACAAGCTGCTACGTACTCCTGCACATCCTTCTTCATGGCTGGCCACCAGAAACGCTGCTTAATCCTGCACATAGTCCTTTTAACTCCAGGGTGGCACGAGAGCACAGACGTGTGGGCCCAGTGGATGACCTTGGAGTGGAGAGACACAGGAACAAAGAGCAGGTGGTTTGGACACTTGCTAGGTGCCGGGTTCAATATATTAGCCTGTTTAACGTCCAACTCTATTTGCCAGGAAAAGGCTCCGACCATACGGTTTAACGGAAGGATGGTCTTGGGCTCTACAGAAAAAGGTTCTGGTTCGAAAAGGCGAGACAAGGCATCAGGCTTTTGATTCTGAGATCCGGGGCGGAAAGAGAGAGTGAAATTGAACCTACTGAAAAATAGAGTCCACCTGGCCTGCCGAGAGTTGAGGCGTTTAGCCTTTCTAATATACTCCAGGTTCTTATGGTCTGTCCAGACTAAGAACGGCTGTTCTGCCCCCTCCATCCAGTGTCTCCATTCATCAAGAGCAGCTTTTACAGCTAACAGTTCCTTATTCCCCACATCATAGTTCTTCTCTGCCGTCGTCAACTTACGCGACAGGAAGGCACATGGGTGTATCCTGTTGTCCTCCAAGGATTTTTGGGAAAAAACGCCTCAAATTCCATCATTGGAAGCATCGAGAGCTGTGGTGAACTTCTCCCTGAGGAGCTGGAAAGCGACGACAGCCTGGGAAGTCCACTTGAAGGGAACTTAAGGAGAAGTTAGAACATGCAGAGGAGCAGCTACAGAACTGAAGTTTCTTATAAACTTTCTGTAGAAGTTTGCAAACCCTAAGAACTGCTGAACCTTCTTCCTGGAGTCTGGTGTTGGCCACTTGGAAACTGCACTGACTTTAGTAGGTTCCATCTGAATCTGGTTTGGTGAGATTATATATCCTAGAAAGGTCACCTTTTCTACGTGGAACTCACACTTCTCTGCCTTGACATACAATTGATTTTCGAGTATTTTCTGCAGAACCTGACGGACATGGTGAACATGGGACTCAGAGTCTGGTGAGAAAATCTAAATGTCATCAAGGTACACAAACACATTCAAAAATTCCCGCAAAACGGTGCATTACACAGTCCAAAAGGCATCACAAGGTATTCATAGTGACCACTCTGAGTGTTAAATCCTGTTTTCCACTCATCTCCTTCCCTTATTCTAACCAAGTGATATGCATTTCTTAAGTCCAGCTTGGTAAAAATCTTGGCAGTCTGAAGTAGCTCGAAAGCAGAAGACATGAGTGGCAGAGGATAGCGGTTTTTCACTGTAATGTCATTAAGAGGGCTGTAGTCTATGCAAGGTCTCAGAGAACCGTCCTTCTTTCCTACAAAGAAAAACCCCGCTCCAGCTGGGGAAGATGAAGGACGGATAATCCCTGATTTAAGAGACGAGGAAATGTAGTCGTCCATTGCTGCTCTCTCTGGCCTTGAGATCGAATACAGTCTTCCCTTGGGAATGGGAGCCCCCGGTAGGAGATTAATGGGGCAATCAAAAGGTCGGTGAGGAGGTAGCGACATGGCTTTTGATTTGTTAAAGGCTTCCTTTAGATCGTGATAACATAAAGGTACTTTCTGTAGGTCAGGATAGTCTGGGTGATCTATGACGATCATACTAGGGTCTGTTGGTGCCTTAACAGAGCGTGAATGTTTACACCTGTTAATGCAATCCTCTCCCCACTCCTTAATTTTTCCTGAGCGCCAGTCAATGTGTGGGTTGTGGATTTTTAACCACGGAAAACCCAAAATAATCGGATGCTGAGCAGATTCAAAAATGTGAAAATGCATAACTTCAGTGTGGTCATTATTCACAGTAATCTGGATAGGTTCTGTGCAGTGGGTTACTGTAAACAACAAACGTCCGTCTAAAGCACTGGCGTTAATGGGGGAAGATAGAGGAACAGTCTTTATACAAAGCTGTTTGACTATGCCCCAATCCATAAGACTTTCGTCCGCTCCTGAGTCTATTAGTACCCCTTGGTCAATGACCTGATCATTAATAAAAATGTTTACCTTGGTAACTGGTCGAGGAGGAAAGTCTGTGGGAAGCTTGCTCACCAGCGCCCTCCTCTTGGCTGGTAAGCTTGATCTTTTCCTGGACATGACGCGAGTTGGTGACCCGGCTGGCCACAGTAGAAACAACACCTTTCTTGTAGCCGGCGCTGTCTCTCCTCCACGGAAAGCCTGGTCCTTCCCAACTGCATGGGTTCATCTGCAACAGGCGGAGGTGCTGTCCTCCAACGGACCGAATCCGCTGGCTGGAAAACTTCCTCTGGTGGAAAGGCTCATTGTGAAAAGCACTGGAAACTGGGATGTCCGTCACGGCTGCGTCGACGTTCTCTCTCTCTTTCCCGAAGACGGTTGTCGATCCGGATGGAAACGGCGATGAGAGACTCCAGGTCCCGTGATACCTCCAGAGGAGCCAGCTGGTCCTTGATTGGATCTGATAACCCAGTCAGAAAAGCGTCGCGAAGAGCCGGAACATTCCACCCGCTGTCTGCTGCTGCCGTACAAAACTCGATAGCATAATCCACCACCTGGCGATTATGCTGGCGCATCTGAAGTAGTCTTCAGCTGGCTTCTGTAGCAGGTGATGAAAGGTCAAAAATACGACTCATAGTGTCTGTGAAGTCGGGTAATGAGTAACATAGTTCAGTGTCTCTGGACCATTCTGCAGTAGCCCAGGCTGCAGCTCTTCCCGTTAAATGGGACACAATGAACGCCACTTTACCATGGTCTGATGAAAAAGCTCCTGGGTTGTGTTGGAAATGCAGGTCGCACTGCAGGAAAGCTCTGCAATTTATGGAATAACCGGAAAACCTCTCCGGGAGAGACAGCCGTAGTGAGGAAGACACAGCCTGGCTTGGATTGACAGCGTCAACAGGATCCGCGACATGCAGGCGGTCAGCTGTGACTGACGTCATCGGCGGAGCAGTCTGAAGGTGAGTGATGAACTGCTGCATCTGATCCGTCAGCTGTCGTATCTGTGCAGCGACGGAAACTTGGAGTTCGGCCTGGGCTCCTTGGCTGATTAATCCCAAAAGCCCAAACTTTTATTTGCCAAAAGGATATACAAAAAGAAAAAACCACTCTTTGCGAGGTGACAAAAATAAAGAGTTTCAATAAGGCTCAACAAAAAACGCTCACAACGTGAGGAACAAAACTTCCAAAAAGTTTTCAGGAGCATGAATCAGGCATGTGTCAAGAGAATCAAAAACTCATGAGCAGAGTTCTGACATGAGGACAGGACAAGACAAACTGACACTGAACACTGGGAGACTGGGGAATTTAGGCCTAATCCCAAACCACTCCCTCGACCCTACCCCTCCGTGACGGAGTGAACTCCGTCTGTAGCCACACTCGCAGCTCAACGAGGCTCCCTCCTATCAGACGGAGGGAGTAAATACAGCATCAAGCTTTGGGACGGCCTCCCCTCTCTCCGGCAGAAACAGGAAATGCCGTAACTGTATGCAACAACGGTTTCAAATCAGCATCTCTTATAAAAAAGTTTAAATGAATAACTCAAATAAAACTCCAAACACTCTTTCATTGTGTTTCAAAGCTCTTTTAGTTTTAAACCTGATGTTTAAAAGCTTCTTAGTTTTTGCAACGGTCTGTAAATATACACAACTTTATAATAAAATGCACACATTTACCTTTTTCTAGACTAAACACAGGTTTGATCCTAAGTTAAAAACATATGAGCTTATCATGAGGTTGTTAACATCGCAGTTTATCAGTGGATGTTTGCTGGAACTACTTGTAAACAGCGTGTTTCCTGACGGACACACACAGCGTGACTCCGGTCAGGTAGAGACCTGTCTCAAGTCAGCACCGCTGCAGACTCGCTGTTTGAGGGCTTGATAGCCCACTCCCCCTCCACACCGGTCCACACTCGTTGCTTTGGAACAGCCCTCAATATGGCGGACCCTCCGCGTGAACGCGCAAACGGAGGGGTAGGGTGTAGGGGTAGGGTGTAGAGGGCGGTTTGGGAATGGGCCGTAAACACTCAACAACAAGACACAGGTGAAAACAATCAGGGGCGGGGCTGACGCTGATGAGGGCGGGAGAACACATAAGGAAAGGGAGTCAAGGAACCTGAAATGAGACGTGACAAAAACAAAACAGGAAGTGAAAAACAATACAACATAAACATGAAACATGACTGACTAACACTTTTGACGGTGCACAACAGGTGTACATAATACACTAATGTTTAATTTGATGTTTCATAATTAATACATTTTTCAATATTCAGATATTTTTCCATTTGACTCAGATTTTTTGTTAGAATCCATTACACATCTTCTTCTTTCGTATAACGTTAGATGTCCAACTCGGTGTCGTGTAGCCATGCCCGCATCTCTGGTCCTAGGTCGAAGAGGCTGGCTTCCGAGGGTGGTCTATATACACATAGACACACATAGTATTGTTTCATAAACACAGGTGTACATTAATACACTGTGTATTTAGATTTTTCATAATTAATAGATCTTTCATTATTCAAATTTTTCTAACTCAATTTAGATTTTAAAGTTAAATACATTACACATAGTATTATTTCATAAACTCTAGTGTGTATAAACACACTGATGTTTGATTTAATGTATTACACTTAATACATTATGGAAAGCTAGAACAATTACATTTCAATTCATATTTTTATGTAAAATACATTGCACATCATATTATTTCAGAGACTCTAGAATACATTTGATACATTGTTGTTTAATCTCATGCATTACAATTAATGCGTTTTTACATTGGAAATTCCATTATATTCTTAACAGTTAAAAGCACCCACATAACATTTTTCATAAAACTCTAGTGGACACATTAAAGCATTACACATATAATTTGTTTATGAAGAGTACAAAAGTACTTCAGTAGAGCAATTCATATTTGATAACTTAATAATTCCATCCAAGTATTTAAAAAATAATAAAATGACAGATTCCAAGTTAAGAGCATTCTCATTGCCAGGCTCAACTGCAGATATTAAGGAAAGGATAAACATAAGATCAGATGCTATAACAAAGCCCAGTAAAAGACAGAAGGCCAGGAAACAAATCAAGAAGATGATGAACTTGTGGCAGACCAGAGGACTGATCCCAGCAGATGATCAACCCGGGCCAACAAAAGCCCATAGAAAAGCAGTAATCGACTATGAGAATGAAGTATACCTAGCAACAGCAAAATGCACGGATGAAAGCCGGACGACCCTCTTGGTATGGATCTGAAAAAAACGCTATGAACAAAGCTGAAAAAAGAAAAAAAAGAGTTAAAAGTCTAGTACTCCATCTGAAATATGCCAGCCAAGGATTGACAGACAGCATATATGTGGTTCAAGCAGCAGATCTACCAATAAAGGAAGACACAGCAGAAAAAACAGAAGAGGATCCAGTTATCCAAACTCCGAAGCTGTATCCAAGCCTGACCGAAGTGCCTCCTCCCTACATATCGGAGAACAACCCTTTTCACCAAGCTTCAATTCAAGCCCCAAATGTTGGAGTTCTACGAGTATTGGAGTTGGATGGAGTCCCCACACAGTGGCGGCACCAGGGTTTGGCTGGGGTAGGCTAAAGCCATACCAAGAAATGGCTTAGCCCCACCATGAACAATGATGTTAAAGTAAGCAAAATAAAGTCTGCCAACTCGTGTGGAGTAAATTGCACAGACAGTAGTTAGTAAGATAGATTTCAGTAGCCACTTGTCTGGAAATACCGAGGACTAGAAACGGTTTTGAAAACTTTTGTCACGTAGAGATCGTCTTCTCAATAGAACATCTTTGATAATGTCTTCTGGCCAATCAGAATCACGATAACGGTGTGGTGTTGTTGCAGGAAGTCTCGACGGAGAATACTTTTGCTGTAGTACATCTCTATACACTAACATTCAAAAACCCATTCAAAAACCCATTCCTATCCGCATGAATTCGGAGGAAGGTCCTCACAGGTGGCGGGTACTAATACTCACAAACACTTTTTTCCGTCACAGATGGCGGGTACTAACATTCAAAAACCCATTCCTATCCGCATGAATTCGGAGGAAGATCCTCACAGGTGGCGGGTACTAATACTCACAAACACATCTCCCATCAAATCATTCCACTCAGCAAACAAATAAATTCACTCAGCATTCAAAGAAATTCACTCAGCATTTCAAAGAAATTCACTCAGCATTTCATCCAAGAAATTCACTCAGCATTTCAACCAAGAAATTTACTCAGCTTTCAATGAAGAAAATCAAGAGATATTTACCAAGTTTGAGAGAACCTTACCGAGAGCTATTAACCCAGCTCTGAAGGACAGAGCTTACCAGGAGAGAATATACCAGGGGCAACCCCCCTCTCTCTCTCGCTCTCTCAAAAAACCAGTCTCTTTATGCTCAAAAACCGGATCAAAACCCCAAGAAAAAACACCTCCTCTATTCCCAACCAACATCTTCTATTGGCTATGGCATAAGACACACCTTCCATGTTTGTGTAAAAAAAACAAAAACATGACCAGACATATTCTATGGCTATGACATAACCACCTTTTTGAGGCCTCAATGTATTTCTCCTTAAGGCAGGAGCCCCCCTCCCTGTGTTCTGCTGTGAGAAAAAAGGGGAAGAATCTGCCCTCTTCCTTATCAGAGAGTAAGGCATAAATAATTATAGGTCTTAAACCACTTGTGTTTTGTTTATGCTGTAAATATAGAAAAACCTAAAATAAGCATTTTCATTGTGGGTTATACAAGAATATAATTGATTATATTTGATTATAACTAACTTCCGTTTTAAGTATTCAACATACTATGAAGATCTCAACACCCTCTTTTTAAAACGCAAAGTTATCAAACAGCAACAACTAAAATTGTAAGCATACATACATATTCAAAAACCATCAAGAAGCATTCTCATTATGGGTTCATACAAGAATATGATTGATCATATATGATTTATAATTAACTTTTGTTTTAAGTATTCACTTGATACTATGATCTCAACAGACTCATCAGGGACAACAACGAACAGGCCTACAGGGAGGAGGTGAAACATCTGACAGACTGGTGAAACACCAACAACCTGATCCTGAATGTCGATAAAACAAAAGAGATCATTGTCGACTTCAGGAACAAAAAGCACTGTCACCCACCACTCCACATCAACGGCACCGCAGTGAAGACTACAGACAGCACCAAGTTCCTGGGGGTGCATATCACAAGCAGTCTGACCTGGTCCACTCACACTACATCACTATTTAAGAAGGCACAGCAGCGCCTACACTTCCTGCACAGCTCCCCCCTCCCATCCTCACCACGTTCTACAGAGGAACCATAGAGAGTGTGCTGACCAGCGGCATCTCCATCTGGTCGAGAGACTGCAAACGCCAAAGACTGGAAGTCTCTGCAGAGAGTGGTTAGGACAGCAGAGAAGATCATCGGAGTTTCTCTCCCTCCCATCAGAGACACCGCTCAGAAACGCTGCCTGACAAAAGCCCAGAACATGTTTAAAGACCCCACTCATCCTCACCATGCTCTGTTCTCCCTGCTGCCCTCCGGCAAGAGGTTCCGCAGCATTAAGAGCAAAACAGCCAGATTCTGCAATAGCTTTTTCCCCCAAGCCATCAGACTGCTGAACAGCAAGTAGACCAGTAACATAAAGATTACATTACGCTGTGTAAAGAGCACATATTTGTTATATAGTATGTCTATTTTATTTATATGTAGCCTATAGTAAGTCTTTATATTTTTAACGCACACTTTATCTTTAATTTTATTAGCACCACGTCACTATTATTTATTTATATGTACAATTTTAGCAAGTTTTTATATGGTCCTGTTCCTGTAAGCCAGTACAACGAAATTTCGTTTTAATAGTACACTCTGTGTCTTGTTGAAATGACAATAAAGTATGTCTATGTCTATGTCTTATCGATCCGGTCCTTTAACATTACTTTTATCGGTTCTTTTGGGGAAAAAAATAAGGTAAACTAACTAAACAAATTGTGAACAAAACTAACATTGCTTTTATTTCAATTAAATACATAATATTTCACATCAAAAGAAACAACAACATTGTTGTTTCTTTGATGTGAAATATGAATTGTATTAAATAATCTGATGACAGAATTGTAAACAGAATAGCTGAAACTTTAACAAAATAAATAACTCAGTTACCTCTAATCATTAACCCATGTTTGTATAATGTAGTTAACTCGGTGTGTTGCTGCTAGCATACATAACATACCTGACGTGGAAACGTTACTCGTGGATGGGGCTACAGAGCTGCTAGAAAGACAGTCGAACCCGGTGCATTTCTCCATCTGAATGTGGAGCACTTTTGCTAAATGTTTAGACAAATTGCTCGTGTTACCACCCTTACATGCTAAACTCTTATTCCACTTTTGGTAACGAGTATTGTCCACATCGACACGGCTATAGTTTAACCACACCTCGGAGCGCGTTCTCTCCGTCATCTCTTCCGTGTGTGTGTGTGTGTGTGTGTGTGTGTGTGTGTGTGTGTGTGTGTGTGTGTGTGTGGTGTGTGTGTTGTGTGTGTGTGTGTGTGTGTGTGTGTGTGTGTGTGTGTGTGTGTGTGGGTGTGTGTGTGTGTGTGTGTGGTGTGTGTGTGTGTGTGTGTGTGTGTTGCTGCGAGTAGCAGCCGCGTGTGTGTAAACTGCCCCGTCCCCTCGCACACAGACGGGGGAGAGAGATCTCTTGTCTGGATTGGAAAGATCTAAAATACTAAAAATAATCAGATGCATTTTGCTGGCGACACTTAAACTGCAATGTAATGTTTGTGTAGCAATAATACATACGACATATATCGGGGGCCACAGGTTGTTTATCCTTGACAGTCGCACAGTGGGAACACACTGAGTGTTTTCATATTCAGCAAATGTGTACATGCTAAACTGCAGACCTCAAGAAGAAATAATACTTTCATTCACTCACGGCAAAAGTTACTTTACTTACTATAAAAACTTACGGTAAAAAAAATGCACTCCCTATTCCATTGTCATGAAGGTGGAATCTAACTATATCCAGAATAAGTTTTATTGGATCCAGGCTAGAAACATGTTTATTTCTGCTGTAAATTTGGGCATTTTAACATGGGGGTCTATGGGAATTGCTCCTTTTTGCATCCATCCCCTGTCGGCCACTAGATGAACTGCAGTTTGTGGCACTTCCTTCTGGGCTTCCCGGCTCTGCGCTATGAAGCGCTGATTGGCTGTGGGTGGGCCAGACGTGCATGTGGGTGGGCCCAGGTCCACCCGGGCCACCCACAGCTACGCCACTGCTGTGAGGAGCAGCAGGTTCAGCTTTCAGAACAAAGTAACAAAAAACTAAAATGGCATTCATTTTTTTAAGTATGTCGTGTAGTAATAGATGTATTTATTTTTCTCTCAAGAGAGTACCAGAATGTGTATTTTATGTTAGTATTTCAAAAAATCTCCTGGGGGACAATCCCCCCAGACCCCCCTGCAGGGGTAGGGTTTTCGGCTTGTCGAGTCTTTCACTTGTGGGGAGATTGCAGGATTGGCTCCAGGTCGCCCTTTTTATTTACTACAAGACAAATGTGCCTTTTTATTTCATACAGTTCAATTTCGATTGAGACAGGGAAATAATCTAAACCTCACGCGTGGCGTTTCCCTGTCAAGGGGAGCGTGTATTTAATTGCATTGCAAATACTGACTTGAGCCCCACCACTGTATGGGTTAGCCCTACCATAGATTACCCAACACAAATACTCTGGAGCTGCCACTGTCCCCACAGCTTGAAACTGTCCAAGTATTGGAGTATGAGGTGAGAATCATATCCAGTAAAAGTCAAACCAGCTGAAGGAGGAATTCAACAGAAGAATGGAAGAACTCAACAGAAGAATGGAAGAGAGACACAACAGAAGAGAGACAAAAGAGGAGAAGAAGAATAATTCAACAAAAGAAAAAAAGAGAGACAGAGAAGAAGAGGAACAAGAACATCAACAGAACGAAAGGAAGAGAGACAAAGATGGAAAAGAGAACAAGAAGAACGAAAAAACACTGAGGAAAAAATGAAAAAAAGCCTGATATAAGTTCTGCAGATGATGAAGAAGAAGAGTTCAGATCGCATTCTGTAACTCTAGAGGATCCCTGGAACAAGACAGAATATCAGGAAAAACACAGAGTAAAGAAGAAAAAAAGTGGAAGTTTAAGTGTAACAAGAACAGAATATATAGCTTGAAGACTCAAGGAACCCACATGTTACCATTGATAGCAGCTGAAAAGGAGAGTCGATATACAAAACCATGGGACATGGAATCACTAGGTGACAAAGCTACCCCCACTTTCCAAGGGTGGTCAGAAGTGGGTAAGTGACCTGGAGAAGTACACTGCCCAAGACCGTCTATGATTGGGAGATCTAAGTGGCACTGATTGGATAGATAGAAGGAAGACCAGAGGCAATACAGATAGATTTCAGGGCCCAATGTAGTGATGAACCAGATGACCACTCCATTCAACCATTATAGGTCGCAGTATTGGCGCGGCTATCCATCTCACCCTACCCGACAAACGCTGTTTAACTGCCCTCTCCAGCCTGAAGAAAGAAACGGGGGAAGAAATGCATGCCTTCTTGAAAAGATGTGAAGAAGTATGGATGGACAGCAACAGGAGAACACCCTGATGTTTCTCCAGCTGTTATAATGTTGTGGAGGAATGCAGTCACAAAAGCCCTTCCAACACCTGTACAGGATCGCTTGGAAGACGTGTGGGACTAGATACCAATCCATGGAATAATGGAGGGAGTATTTTATACATCTCGACCGTTGGGCCCTCATGCCCGCTTTCGTTGCCGCCCCTGCAGATGTGCTGAACAGCCTTCACTTGGACCGCCAAGTGGCAAAGGCACAGGAAAGTCAGGAAGTCGGGTGTCGCAGCGTTGCCTCCACTCTCTGTCACGCTGGAGGGGCAGGCCATATCTCCTGATGGGCATAGGACCCATGGGCACCATCCCATCCCGCCAGGAGGGACCGTCACCGTAGGTGCATGTCTCTCAGGGTTGGGGTGCAGTGCGGCAGGGCAGGACTGTTCAGGGTCAGTGGTCTGCCCAGGAGGGTGCAACGCCAAGTCAACGTGCTAGAGCATTCGGGCTGTGCACTTGCACTCATGCACTTTTTCTACCCAACTGGGCTGCAAGCAATGTGCTTGTTCCTTGGGACAGCATGTAAAACTGTTGCCCAGACAGCAGTCCCTTCTAGATAGTGGACGTTCTCACTCCACTCTGAGAGTTTATGTGGCTGTTATTTCTGCCGACATGTTCGGGTCGACGGCGCCGCGACGGGGTGCCACAGGTCGGTGTCCCTCTTCCTGAGAGGGGCTTTACTCCAGCGTCCCCTAGCACCCCGAGGGCTCCGGCTTGGAACCTGCCCCTGCTGTCGGATGCCCTATCATCTCCTTCCTTCGAGACCCAGGTGGGGCTTAGGTGGCTGCCCAGAAGGCAGCATTTCTGCTTGCCATAGCCCTCAGGGAAGCGAGTTGGGGAGTTGCCATGTCCTCTCCGTAAGCGATACATGCCCGAGGTGGGACTCTCAGGTGTTGCCCTTTGGGCAAATGTGGCATTCCTGCCCAAGGTGCTTCCACAAACCCACTTCAATGAGCCTGCCCAGCTGGCACGCTTTGACATTCAGGAGAACGGCACGTTGAAGTTGCTGTGCCCTGTGGGTGCCCAAAGGGCTTATATCGAGGCTATTGCCTGTATACGGCAGTCGGAGCAGCTCTTCGTTTGCCATGGCGGCACTAAAGGAGGTTGTGCCCTCTAACCAGCAGCTGCCCCACTGGGTTGTCGATACCATCTCACATGCCTACGAGGCCAGTGGCCGCCCCTTGTCAGGTGGGCTGAGATGCCACTCTACAAGGAGCATCTCAACATCTTGGGCTGCCCTGAGTGTGGTGCCCCTGGAGACCATCTGCGCCGCGGCATCGTGGGCGTCTTCTGGCACATTCTCCAGCCTTTATCTGGTTAATATTGCCACTCCCCATTCTTTGGGCGTGGTCCTTTTGCAGAGCTCCGCTGCTTCCAGTAGTGAGCAAGGGCTTGGATTCTTCATGACATGGTTGGTATAAAGTCATCCAGTGCTAAAGCACCGCCTCTGACGGTCAGTAGGACGAAATAGAACGATAGTTACGGCTGTAACTACGGTTCTATGAGTCCCGGATGACAGCCAGAGTATCCTGTCACTCAGAATTCTTGTGTGCTCGCGAGAAGATTCTGAGAACAGATCCTCTGACGACGCTGGCCTACAGATGTAGCGCTTCGTTTCAGATGCCTACCCGTGCGGGTCCGTGATCGGCAAAAAAGTAAAACCCCCCCGCAGGACTTGAAACGCCCCCTTGATAAATACATTTAATTATAATGAAACCAGCAGCAATGGATCATGGATCCACCAGGGGGAGCCGTGAAAAGCTGCCACACTGGAACTCATGTGAAATAAACAGCTAAGATCCATATGTCACGGATAGGATCATATTCTGTGCTAAACAAGAGACATGTAATCATTTACTAAACATCACCTTGTTTTTATTTAACAAAATAATGTTTAATTCACGTTGGCGTAAGTACAAAACCATCGCTATGTTTTTAGATCAGGAAATGCATCCAGGGTCAAACAAACGATGTTCGATCGTCATCCTCGCGATCATTTAATGTATCATATGTTCGCGAGTTGAAATGAATGCACTAAATGTAATCCACGTGAGTTTACAACAACAACAATAATCGCTTTGTTTTTATATCACATCCGACGCAGCGGCTCTCTACCACATCCTAATCCCACGGGCAAACAATAATATGTACAGTGTTCATAGTTACTGTATTATTAGTGTCTAATATTACTGCTATAATAATCACACATTGAGTTGTTGAAATCAGACCGTCGTTTTTTTTAAACGCTCTGAATGAAACGGCAGCTCTCAGGTGATCAGCTGTGTGTTACACAATAAAATATGCATAGTAATTTAATACCTTCCAACACACATTGTAAGAACAGTTCTGTTTCATATGAGTGTTGAGAGCTGTATCCACAAATCTACTAATGTTGCCCTCAGTGCACCAGATTGATGCATTTAACTTCAATTTAAATAAAAACATCTTCTGTTGTAACAACAATAACATTATAAATAGTAACATAGCATGGTATTGCACATTTACTGTAGCTTTGAGTGTTACTGGCCTGAGATTTTTTTATTACACGAATGAAGGTGACTGAGGCTTTTTAATATAGACTTTTCAGTGTCCCACATTTTGCACAGAACTGTCCCACATTAGGAAAACAGATTGTCTGAGACAACTTGGCACTAAGAGTACTAATATGTCTACCATTTCTTGTATGAGTTTAATATCTGCATGTTCTCTTTTGGTTTGATTAGGACACATCCTGGGGATTTCAGAATGTTACTGGATTTTGATTTATTGTATCGGCTTCATGTCGCAATAATATTCCCGAAGTCTGAAATGCAAAAATGTTCCACATTAGGGCAATTCACCCTGCATTTAATCATTTTGTTTATTTTTAACGAAATAAATGTGGTTTAATCCATCATGAAATTAATGTAGGGTATTTACTTAGTACATATCTGACATTAACGATTAACACACTGTTCATACTGCTCACAGGCTGATATCTAGTGTATTCATACCCCTCACTGTTTATTCATCATTCAATTCATTATATATTTTATTCTGTAAATTGTGAACATTACTTTTCACTTTACTGCTTGTTGCACCTGGTTAGAAGCTAAACTGCATTTCGTTGTGCATTCTTTATGAATGCAAACCGAGTCATTTCGTTTATTTTTAACGAAATAAATGTGATTTAATCCACATAATTTACTGTGTTAATTGTTTACTGTACAGTAGTATTGTTTAACTTGAAGGTGCCTGATGTGAACATTTCCAGAATGTATTGTCTTCACTTTTTAAATGCCTCTGTGATGTGCTGCTACCCATTTCCCCTCGGGGACTAATAAACGAATACTATGACATCAACGATTAAACACATTTGTGCATTCTTTATGAATGCAAACCGAGTCAAGCCGACTCTAATAAACGAATACTATATATTGAACGTCTATTGAATGGCCTTTGTATGTATACAGTACAGTATAGCCCAACCATTTACACCTTCCTTTTTTCCCGTCAAGAGTTTGAATTGGAGAAAGGTAATCGATGGTGCTTTTATAGCCTATTGCATAATAACTGTGTGATTTATATTGCTTTTCAAATGCATATGCCACCCATTTACACGGCTCTTCCCGTCAAGACTATGAATAGAACTTAGTTAGATCGCTTTACATTTCTGCGAATGAATTTTTAATCACACACGTCTCCCCATCCCGAAAATAATAAAGAAAATAAAAAGAGGAAACAATTTTCAAGTTCAGTTTTCACCATCCCTCTTCCTTATCAGAGAGTAAGGCATAAATAATTATAGGTCTTAAACCACTTGTGTTTTGTTTATGCTGTAAATATAGAAAAACCTAAAATAAGCATTTTCATTGTGGGTTATACAAGAATATAATTGATTATATTTGATTATAACTAACTTCCGTTTTTAAGTATTCAACATACTATGAAGATCTCAAACACCCTCGTTTTTAAAACGCAAAGTTATCAAACAGCAACAACTAAAATTGAAGCATACATACATATTCAAAAACCATCAAGAAGCATTCTTCATTATGGGTTCATACAAGAATATAGATTGATCATATATGATTTATAATTAACTTTTGTTTTAAGTATTCACTTGATACTATGATCTCAAACAGACTCATCAGGGACAACAACGAACAGGCCTACAGGGAGGAGGTGAAACATCTGACAGACTGGTGAAACACCAACAACCTGATCCTGAATGTCGATAAAACAAAAGAGATCATTGTCGACTTCAGGAACAAAAAGCACTGTCACCCACCACTCCACATCAACGGCACCGCAGTGAAGACTACAGACAGCACCAAGTTCCTGGGGGTGCATATCACAAGCAGTCTGACCTGGTCCACTCACACTACATCACTATTTAAGAAGGCACAGCAGCGCCTACACTTCCTGCACAGCTCCCCCCTCCCATCCTCACCACGTTCTACAGAGGAACCATAGAGAGTGTGCTGACCAGCGGCATCTCCATCTGGTCGAGAGACTGCAACGCCAAAGACTGGAAGTCTCTGCAGAGAGTGGTTAGGACAGCAGAGAAGATCATCGGAGTTTCTCTCCCTCCCATCAGAGACACCGCTCAGAAACGCTGCCTGACAAAAGCCCAGAACATGTTTAAAGACCCCACTCATCCTCACCATGCTCTGTTCTCCCTGCTGCCCTCCGGCAAGAGGTTCCGCAGCATTAAGAGCAAAACAGCCAGATTCTGCAATAGCTTTTTCCCCCAAGCCATCAGACTGCTGAACAGCAAGTAGACCAGTAACATAAAGATTACATTACGCTGTGTAAAGAGCACATATTTGTTATATAGTATGTCTATTTTATTTATATGTAGCCTATAGTAAGTCTTTATATTTTTAACGCACACTTTATCTTTAATTTTATTAGCACCACGTCACTATTATTTATTTATATGTACAATTTTAGCAAGTTTTTATATGGTCCTGTTCCTGTAAGCCAGTACAACGAAATTTCGTTTTAATAGTACACTCTGTGTCTTGTTGAAATGACAATAAAGTATGTCTATGTCTATGTCTTATCGATCCGGTCCTTTAACATTACTTTTATCGGTTCTTTTGGGGAAAAAAATAAGGTAAACTAACTAAACAAATTGTGAACAAAACTAACATTGCTTTTTATTTCAATTAAATACATAATATTTCACATCAAAAGAAACAACAACATTGTTGTTTCTTTTGATGTGAAATATGAATTGTATTAAATAATCTGATGACAGAATTGTAAACAGAATAGCTGAAACTTTAACAAAATAAATAACTCAGTTACCTCTAATCATTAACCCATGTTTGTATAATGTAGTTAACTCGGTGTGTTGCTGCTAGCATACATAACATACCTGACGTGGAAACGTTACTCGTGGATGGGGCTACAGAGCTGCTAGAAAGACAGTCGAACCCGGTGCATTTCTCCATCTGAATGTGGAGCACTTTTGCTAAATGTTTAGACAAATTGCTCGTGTTACCACCCTTACATGCTAAACTCTTATTCCACTTTTGGTAACGAGTATTGTCCACATCGACACGGCTATAGTTTAACCACACCTCGGAGCGCGTTCTCTCCGTCATCTCTTCCGTGTGTGTGTGTGTGTGTGTGTGTGTGTGTGTGTGTGTGTGTGTGTGTGTGTGTGTGTGTGTGTGTGTGTGTGTGTGTGTGTGTGTGTGTGTGTGTGTGTGTGTGTGTGGTGTGTGTGTGTGTGTGTGTGTGTGTGTGTGTGTGTGTGTGTGTGTTGCTGCATGTAGCAGCTGCGTGTGTGTAAACTGCCCCGTCCCCTCGCACACAGACGGGGGAGAGAGATCTCTTGTCTGGATTGGAAAGATCTAAAATACTAAAAATAATCAGATGCATTTTGCTGGCGACACTTAAACTGCAATGTAATGTTTGTGTAGCAATAATACATACGACATATATCGGGGGCCACAGGTTGTTTATCCTTGACAGTCGCACAGTGGGAACACACTGAGTGTTTTCATATTCAGCAAATGTGTACATGCTAAACTGCAGACCTCAAGAAGAAATAATACTTTCATTCACTCACGGCAAAAGTTACTTTACTTACTATAAAAACTTACGGTAAAAAAATGCACTCCCTATTCCATTGTCATGAAGGTGGAATCTAACTATATCCAGAATAAGTTTTATTGGATCCAGGCTAGAAACATGTTTATTTCTGCTGTAAATTTGGGCATTTTAACATGGGGGTCTATGGGAATTGCTCCTTTTTGCATCCATCCCCTGTCGGCCACTAGATGAACTGCAGTTTGTGGCACTTCCTTCTGGGCTTCCCGGCTCTGCGCTATGAAGCGCTGATTGGCTGTGGGTGGGCCAGACGTGCATGTGGGTGGGCCCAGGTCCACCCGGGCCCACCCACAGCTACGCCACTGCTGTGAGGAGCAGCAGGTTCAGCTTTCAGAACAAAGTAACAAAAAACTAAAATGGCATTCATTTTTTTAAGTATGTCGTGTAGTAATAGATGTATTTATTTTTCTTCTCAAGAGAGTACCAGAATGTGTATTTTATGTTAGTATTTCAAAAAATCTCCTGGGGGACAATCCCCCCAGACCCCCCTGCAGGGGTAGGGTTTTCGGCTTGTCGAGTCTTTCACTTGTGGGGAGATTGCAGGATTGGCTCCAGGTCGCCCTTTTTATTTACTACAAGACAAATGTGCCTTTTTATTTCATACAGTTCAATTTCGATTGAGACAGGGAAATAATCTAAACCTCACGCGTGGCGTTTCCCTGTCAAGGGGAGCGTGTATTTAATTGCATTGCAAATACTGACTTGAGCCCCACCACTGTATGGGTTAGCCCTACCATAGATTACCCAACACAAATACTCTGGAGCTGCCACTGTCCCCACAGCTTGAACTGTCCAAGTATTGGAGTATGAGGTGAGAATCATATCCAGTAAAAGTCAACCAGCTGAAGGAGGAATTCAACAGAAGAATGGAAGAACTCAACAGAAGAATGGAAGAGAGACACAAAGAAGAGAGACAAAGAGGAGAAGAAGAATAATTCAACAAAAGAAAAAAAGAGAGACAGAGAGAAGAGGAACAAGAACTCAACAGAAGAAAGGAAGAGAGACAAAGATGGAAAAGAGAACAAGAAGAAAGAAAAACACTGAGGAAAAAATGAAAAAAAGCCTGATATAAGTTCTGCAGATGATGAAGAAGAAGAGTTCAGATCGCATTCTGTAACTCTAGAAGGATCCCTGGAACAAGACAGAATATCAGAAAACACAGAGTAAAGAAGAAAAAAAAGTGGAAGTTTAAGTGTAACAAGAACAGAATATATAGCTTGAAGACTCAAGGAACCCACATGTTACCATTGATAGCAGCTGGAAAAGGAGAGTCGATATACAAACCATGGGACATGGAATCACTAGTGACAAAGCTACCCCCACTTTCCAAGGGTGGTCAGAAGTGGGTAAGTGACCTGGAGAAGTACACTGCCCAAGACCGTCTATGCTTGGGAGATCTAAGGGCACTGATTGGATAGATAGAAGGAAGACCAGAGGCAATACAGATAGATTTCAGGGCCCAATGTAGTGATGAACCAGATGACACTCCATTCAACCATTATAGGTCGCAGTATTGGGCGGCTATCCATCTCACCTACCCGACAAACGCTGTTTAACTGCCCTCTCCAGCCTGAAGAAAGAAACGGGGGAAGAAATGCATGCCTTCTTGAAAAGATGTGAAGAAGTATGGATGGACAGCACAGGAGAACACCCTGATGTTTCTCCAGCTGTTATAATGTTGTGGAGGAATGCAGTCACAAAAGCCCTTCCAACACCTGTACAGGATCGCTTGGAAGACGTTGTGGGACTAGATACCAAATCCATGGAATAATGGAGGGAGTATTTTATACATCTCGACCGTTGGGCCCTCATGCCCGCTTTCGTTGCGCCCCATGCAGATGTGGCTGAACAGCCTTCACTTGGACGCCAAGTGGCAAAGGCACAGGAAAGTCAGGGTGTCGCAGCGTTGCCTCCACTCTCTGTCACGCTGGAGGGGCAGGGCCTATCTCCTGATGGGCATGCCCATGGGCACCATCCCATCCCGCCAGGAGACCGTCACCGTAGGTGCATGTCTCTCAGGGTGGGGTGCAGTGCGGCAGGGCAGGACTGTTCAGGGTCAGTGGTCTGCCCAGGAGGGTGCACGCCAAGTCAACGTGCTAGAGCTTCGGGCTGTGCAGCTTGCACTCATGCACTTTCTACCCCAACTGGGCTGCAAGCATGTGCTTGTTCCTTGGGACAGCATGTAAACTGTTGCCCAGACAGCAGTCCCTTCTAGATAGTGGACGTTCTCACTCCACTCTGAGAGTTTATGTGGCTGTTATTTCTGCCCGACATGTTCGGGTCGACGGCGCCGCGACGGGGTGCCACAGGTCGGTGTCCCTCTTCCTGAGAGGGGCTTTACGCCAGCGTCCCCCTAGCACCCCGAGGGCTCCGGCTTGGAACCTGCCCCTGCTGTCGGATGCCCTATCATCTCCTTCCTTCGAGACCCAGGTGGGGCTTAGGTGGCTGCCCACGAAGGCAGCATTTCTGCTTGCCATAGCCTCAGGGAAGCGAGTTGGGGAGTTGCATGTCCTCTCCGTAAGCGATACATGCCCGAGGTGGGACTCTCAGGTGTTGCCCTTTGGGCAAATGTGGCATTCCTGCCCAAGGTGCTTCCACAAACCCACTTCAATGAGCCTGCCCAGCTGGCACGCTTTGACATTCAGGAGAACGGCACGTTGAAGTTGCTGTGCCCTGTGGGTGCCCAAAGGGCTTATATCGAGGCTATTGCCTGTATACGGCAGTCGGAGCAGCTCTTCGTTTGCCATGGCGGCACTAAAGGAGGTTGTGCCCTCTAACCAGCAGCTGCCCCACTGGGTTGTCGATACCATCTCACATGCCTACGAGGCCAGTGGCCGCCCCTTGTCAGGTGGGCTGAGATGCCACTCTACAAGGAGCATCTCAACATCTTGGGCTGCCCTGAGTGTGGTGCCCCTGGAGACCATCTGCGCCGCGGCATCGTGGGCGTCTTCTGGCACATTCTCCAGCCTTTATCTGGTTAATATTGCCACTCCCCATTCTTTGGGCGTGGTCCTTTTGCAGAGCTCCGCTGCTTCCAGTAGTGAGCAAGGGCTTGGATTCTTCATGACATGGTTGGTATAAGTCATCCAGTGCTAAAGCACCGCCTCTGACGGTCAGTAGGGACGAAATAGAACGATAGTTACGGCTGTAACTACGGTTCTATGAGTCCCGGATGACCGCCAGAGTATCCTGTCACTCAGAATTCTTGTGTGCTCGCGAGAAGATTCTGAGAACAGATCCTCTGACGACGCTGGCCTACAGATGTAGCGCTTCGTTTCAGACGCCTACCCGTGCGGGTCCGTGATCGGCACGGGGTGGGCCCCTGCTGAAAAGTAAAACCCCCCCGCAGGACTTGAAACGCCCCCTTGATAAATACATTTAATTATAATTAAACCAGCTGCAATGGATCATGGATCCACCAGGGGGAGCCGTGAAAAGCTGCCACACTGGAACTCATGTGAAATAAACAGCTGATCTACAGGTATCTGATATAGCGGGTATTTGTTAAGATCCATATGTCACGGATAGGATCATATTCTGTGCTAAATAAGAGACATGTAATCATTTACTAAACATCACCATGTTTTTATTTAACAAAATAATGTTTAATTCACGTTGGCGTAAGTACAAAACCATCGCTATGTTTTTAGATCAGGAAATGCATCCAGGGTCAAACAAACGATGTTCGATCGTCATCCTCGCGATCATTTAATGTATCATATGTTCGCGAGTTAAAATGAATGTACTAAATGTAATCCACGTGAGTTTACAACAACAACAATAATCGCTTTGTTTTCATATCACATCCGACCGGAGGAAAATGCAGCGGCTCTCACTACCGATCATCCTAATCCCACGGGCAAACAATAATATGTACAGTGTTTACTGTATTATTAGTGTCTAATATTACTGCTATAATAATCACACATTGAGTTGTTGAAATCAGACCGTCGTTTTTTTTAAACGCTCTGAATGAAACGGCAGCTCTCAGGTGATCAGCTGTGTGTTTACACAATAAAATATGCATAGTAATTAATTGAATACCTTCCAACACACATTGTAAGAACAGTTCTGTTTCATATGAGTGTTGAGAGCCGTATCCACAAATCTACTAATTTTGCCCTCAGTGCACCAGATTGATGCATTTAACTTCAATTTAAATAAAAACATCTTCTGTTGTAACAACAATAACATTATAAATAGTAACATAGCATGGTATTGCACATTTACTGTAGCTTTGAGTGTTACTGGCCTGAGATTTTTTTATTACATGAATGAAGGTGACTGAGGCTTTTTAATATAGACTTTTCAGTGTCCCACATTTTGCACAGAACTGTCCCACATTAGGAAAACAGATTGTCTGAGACAACTTGGCACTAAGAGTACTAATATGTCTACCATTTCTTTTATGAGTTCTGCATGCAGTATCTGCATGTTCTCTTTTGGTTTGATTAGGACACATCCTGGGGATTTCAGAATGTTACTGGATTTTGATTTATTGTATCGGCTTCATGTCGCAATATATTCCCGAAGTCTAAAATGCAAAAATGTTCCACATTAGGGCAATTCACCCTACATTTAATAATTTTGTTTATTTTTAACGAAATAAATGTGGTTTAATCCATCATGAAATTAATGTAGGCTATTTACTTAGTACATATCTGACATTAACGATTAACACACTGTTCATACTGCTCACAGGCTGATATCTAGTGTATTCATACCCCTCACTGTTTATTCATCATTCAATTCATTATATATTTTATTCTGTAGATTGTGTACATTACTTTTCACTTTACTGCTTGTTGCTCCTGGTTAGAAGCTAAACTGCATTTCGTTGTGCATTCTTTATGAATGCAAACCGAGTCATTTTGTTTATTTTTAACTAAATAAATGTGATTTAATCCACATAATTTACTGTGTTAATTGTTTACTGTACAGTAGTATTGTTTAACTTGAAGGTGCCTGATGTGAACATTTACAGAATGTATTGTCTTCACTTTTTAAATGCCTCTGTGATGTGCTGCTACCCATTTCCCCTCGGGGACTAATAAACGAATACTATGACATTAACGATTAAACACATTTGTGCATTCTTTATGAATGCAAACCGAGTCAAGCCGACTCTAATAAACGAATACTATATATTGAACGTCTATTGAATGGCCTTTGTATGTATACAGTACAGTATAGCCCAACCATTTACACCTTCCTTTTTTCCCGTCAAGAGTTTGAATTGGAGAAAGGTAATCGATGGTGCTTTTATAGCCTATTGCATAATAACTGTGTGATTTATATTGCTTTTCAAATGCATATGGCCACCCATTTACACGGCTCTTCCCGTCAAGACTATGAATAGAACTTAGTTAGATCACTTTCCATTTCTGCGAATGAATTTTTAATCACACACGTCTCCCCATCCCGAAAATAATAAAGAAAATAAAAAGAGGAAACAATTTTCAAGTTAAGTTTTCACCGTTTTATTTAAAAATAACTGACATACAGTAACAGACACATGCTGTAGGCCTATCTGCTGCGGAAACCAGGACGAGCGATTTCGGGATCTGTTTTTCTGGGGCTCCTCAGTCTCTCGTTTACCCGGCTCCTGATCTTATGCCACTGGTCAATGTTCAGATTTGGGAACCGATTGGAAACATAGGACTCAATCTTTTGCTTCACATTGAGGGGAAGAGGCATTTTCCCATTGGTCCCAGTCCAGTTGGTTATTTTCACCATTCTCCCATATGTTACAAATGGCGTTATGGCCATGAACATATTAGCAGCATAGATCTCAGGGCGATGCTGTCCCTTAAAAAAGCTCCAACCCCCCCATGTTTCCTATGTATGTTGGGGACCCTTTGTTTAAAACTAATTGGCCATCGGAATGTGTGGAGTCACATTCCACAGCTCTCCCCCCCCCCCCCTCCTGTGATCCCCCGCAGACAGGGAGATCGCTTTTCTGTTGATATTGCAAGTTAGAAACGTAAAATGCATTTTGACAGACACTTGGGGGAAATATGCTGCATTTTGAATGTCCGATAGTCCACCATTAACACCTTAGTCCGTCTCGTCTCATCAACGAAAACTAAATATACATGACATACTTTGTTAGATTTCGCATGAGAGCAAAATGAGAATATATGTGTGTAAGAGTGAAAATATGCTGCATTTTGAATGTCCGATAGTCCACCATTTCCACCGGAAATATCAAACATTTAATAAAAGTGAAAAACAATGAACAAGACTTAACGTATTCATCATAATTAATTATATTTATTTCGTTTGGATGTAGGTGATCTTCTACTATATGAACATTTTGGACCCAAAATCACAACAAAAACGTAAAAACTGATTTTGAAAATTATTTTATTTTTCATAACATACACAACGAAACCATTTAAAAGCTGGAAATATATACATGGGATGTGACTATGATAATGTGAAAGTTTGATTGAGGTAGCATGGGATTTCATTCTGATAAGGCAAAAGTGTTATTATAAATATAATACAAATATATATATATATATACACATTATGTACACAAATCAGTTTTTTCTGTCTTTATCTGTGCCACGCTTCAAAGCGGTTTCTGTCAACTACGACACAGAGGGCAACATCACAGATTTCTCCTCCTCCATGTCAAAAAACAAGCTTAAAGCTTGACTCACGTTCAGAGTTCTCTTCATCATAGTTGAGTCTTCAAAACTCTAAATCTATCTAACTATATCTAAATTCTCAATGTTTGTCTGTCACTTTACTTCAATCGCAGTCTCCCGCAGAGCCTCTCTTCGTCTCCCGCCGCCTGTCTTCGTATATCTTCGTCTCTCTCCATTTCCCTGCCGTCTCTCTTCGGTTCCCGCCGTCCCCCTTCGTCTCGTTTCGTATCACTCCGTTTACCTGATTACCTCACCCCCTCCCTGGTAAATACATCCTGTTGAGCAGAATCTACAGTTTCCAGTATTTTCCGTTTCGTAAAATTATAAAATACAACGAAGATAGTAAAATATGTGCTTCCATTATTCATACTTCTGAAATATATCTGTATTAACTTTATATTATCGTATGTCCGTGTTTATTGGGTATTTTTGCATGAAACAAAGACTGGCATATAGTTTCAAGCCAGTACTTTCGACAGAAATACACATATACATCCTGTTGAGCAGGATCTACAGTTTCCAGTATTTTCCGTTTCGTAAAATGATAAAATACGGCGAAGATATTAAAATATGTGCTTCCATTATTCATACTTTTGAAATGTATTAACTTTATATCATCGTATGTCCGTGTTTATTGGGTATTTTTGCATGAAACAAAGACTGGCATATAGTTTCAAGCCAGTACTTTAGACAGAAATACACATATACATCCTGTTGAGCAGGATCTACAGTTTCCAGTATTTTCCGTTTCGTAAAATGATAAAATACGACGAAGATATTAAAATATGTGCTTCCATTATTCATACTTTTGAAATGTATTAACTTTATATCATCGTATCTCCATGTTTACCGGGTCTTTTTGCATGAAACAAAGACTGGGATATAGTTTCAAGCCAGTACTTTCGACAGAAACACACGGCAATGTTGTCCGGACTGTTGTTTTTATGCGGCACCGGCTTGAACAGGTCATGTGATCTGATCACGCCGGCGTGACGTTCCACTCCAAAGGGTTAATATTAAATACATATACGTATTTTTACAACTTGTATTTAGAAATACTCTGTTGTAATTATTGATGCATACATGTGTTCATCCATTCAATGTGGCATCTGCTATAATGGGGTTAATGTATGATATTACTTAATAATACAATACATTATAATATATGATATGATAATTACATTTTAGTTTTATTCATTTCTTATTTCATAGTTTCTCATTATTATTATTATTTTTTATCGCTCATCTTATTTTTGATTTTATTAATCTGTGTGAATCTGTGCTGTCCTGTTTTTCACTCTCACCCTGTTTCTGTTTGAACTACTGAATTTCCCCACGGGAATAATAAAGGTCCATCTTATCTTATCTTAATGTATAAGTTGATTTACTTCAATCTACTGTACAATATTACAAGAAATATACTGCATAAAGCAAACTATATACTTTATTTGATCTAAAATATTGATGTTTCTACAACACCCATTGTGTATTTTGTGAATGAAGCGCCATCTCATGGTTAAATCCTGTAATTGAACAAATGGGGAAATTGGGCAACGCCCTCTAGCAATTTGGCAACACCCCCAGCCACTGGCATCCGCTGGGCTTTTGACTGGGACACACCCATTTGAGTCTGATCTGGAGTGCTACATCTGTATGTAGCCGGTATCACGTGGGTCACAGGTGACTTTGTTGTTATTGGTACTCGAACTGCGCATGCGTGCGATGGACATATACAGTGCTAAAGCACCGCCTCTGGTGGTCATCCGGGACTCATAGGACCGTAGTTACAGCCGTAACTATCGTTTTATTTTAAAACTGTTTTATTCTGAAATAAAGACTACGTGTGAATTCAAGGTTAAATGATACATAGTGTTGCACACTAAAAACACTGTTTTTAACTCTCACTTATTGACGCGGCAATACTGTTATTAGGGAATGTTTAAATAACCACAGACATTAGAATATTATAAAATCAAAGAGAAAAACTACAGGATTTGCATTGGACACGCCCTCGTCGACGCCGGCCAATAGGAGAAGACCACAGAGGACAACAGGTAGAGCAAGCCAATAATCGCTCTCTCCGCTCTACCCCACGCGCTAGGCAACAGCTGATGGGGGGAGAGCCTCCACTTGCACAATCTCATTTGTATATCATCGCATTAATTTTTTTAATTAAATGCTGTTAACTTGTATAAGCTTCCTTGGACTCTTTTCAGTTTATCCTGGTCTCAGGGTTTAATAATTCCTGACAATAGCAGAACATATTACTAGCACGTAGAGCGAAGACAGCAGCCATAAAAGCTTTAGTAGGCTATGTATGTAGCTGCAGGTAAGCGCTGGTTTATTAATCAGCTAAATAAATAAATAAATACCTGTACTAGGCTACTGGGTTGAAACATTAACTGAAGTACTTACAATTTTTCAGTTTATCCTCCAAATAGAATGTGGTGGTATGCTCCTCCGACTTGATCTCCCGCCTCGATTGCGCACAGTCAAAGCCACACCCAACTGAGCAAC
Source organism: Pseudochaenichthys georgianus (assembly GCF_902827115.2). Taxonomy (NCBI): domain Eukaryota; kingdom Metazoa; phylum Chordata; class Actinopteri; order Perciformes; family Channichthyidae; genus Pseudochaenichthys; species Pseudochaenichthys georgianus. The sequence continues at coordinate 8,278,295 of NC_047508.1, forward strand.
AGCCAGTGAGTGATCCACAGAAAGAGAGATTATAACACTGGCTATGTAATTAAATCAACACTCTAGAGTTGTTTGGAGAATTCAACAATTGACTCCCTGTTTCAACACCAACTCGTGTTGAATAATAACTATCTTGGAGTTAAATGACACTTAATATTAATTGAAACAACTCTATATTTAAAATCCCAACTCCAACACTGAAAATATAACACTTTTGATTTTGCTGTGCACTTTGACTGTCACTTATAAACATATTTCATTATATATAATGAATCTTCTTCTGGAAAATGGTAGATACAAAAAAGGAATAAAAAAGAGCAAAATAAGTATATTTACTATGACTAAATGTCTGAGTTGTATTTAGTTATTGTATTTATCGAGTTCCCAGTATCATTCTGAACACAGGTCGAATTATTTTTCATTCTTCCATCTCCATCTAGTGGACTGAAATTGTAAATAGATTACCAGACCTGAGAAAACGGTTAGAGAGACAGACTCTAATGGCCATGCAGTAAAACGTTTTTTAGAACAAGAGATGAGAAAGTTAAAGCCACAAAAGAGCTTTTTTTCCACACACTTATATGCTTTTAATTTTTCATTCTTTAAACCTTGTGTTTTCCGGACATTGGTTTTACTCCTCATTGTTCAGGCTGCCATACACCCCATTGCTGCATAAGTAAAAACCAAATGGCAAAATCACCAAAAATCTTTCCGCGGTCACAGGGACAGATAAAGAAGAGCAGTAATAACCCTTTATAACAACTCACCTCTGGCTGGCCGAGGACTCACTGCTCCATAGTTTCTCTTTTGCTAACTGGATTTATAACTTCACACTGTACATTTTACATTTATATTTAATTTATTTTGCCTTTCTTGCACACCAAGTGTAAATAATATCCCACTTTTATATTGTGTTAGCTGTTATTTAGCCCTTCAATAGAGTTTTATTGGTTTGCATATTTGATAGTTTGCATATTTCTTCTCACAGTCCACTTCTATATTTTCACTCTTTTAGATCTGTTTAATCTTCTATTTTGAGATGTTTATATTGTATAATTGTTTATTTTCCACTCTTTTTTATTCCTAAATATGTGCAATACTTTTTTTACATAATGCTGCAGCTAAATTGTTTTCCCAATTTTGGGATTAATAAAGTATATCTTATCTCTTATCTTAACACCTGATTTTGAGCTGTACAAGGATTTAACGCAAACAGGAAGTGAGAATGGATTTTTTTTAAAGAGTCAATTGACATCACTTTTACATATTTTTATTGTAAAGGTGGTTTCTTAGAAAATAGTCACATGATACAGAGGCAAGGAAATAAAGCAAAAGGCCTGAAAACAGAAAAGAGTGAAGAGAAGAAAAAACATCTACAGAAAATAGAACTTTGGTTATGGCATTCTTATTAAAACTGAAAGAAAACTTGATCTGCTAAATAATAATCAAGAAAATGTGACAGCTCACCCTCATCATGGCAACACAGATGAAAGCGCACAGGAGAATACATTGTGTCGTAACAGTCTACTCCGTGTTTTCAGGAACCAACAAAGGCAGATACAGTCATTTATCTGTTTCAAGACATTTACAAAAAAAAATACCCGACATAATTATCTATGCACATGCTAAAGAAATTCTCTTCACAGAGTGAGAGCTATCGCAGGTTTAATGCTACATCAGCTGAACAACAGATAAACAGCAGTACAGTATATAAAGACTAATTCAAACAGTATAAAACATCTCAATGTAATGTATCCGTTTATTAGGGAAAGTGTTTTTTAGTACTTACATAGATATGTCATTTATGAGTGTGGGTTAGATAGTCGATATACTGTGCATCCTTAAGTCTTCAAAGACTTCCCATGTGAGCATCTATGTCTTGCAAAAAAACACATCCTACATCTTCAGTTTCGTTTTTCTTTCTCAATTACGTGACATTTGGCAACTCAACATAACCCATTTAAGGTTGGAAGTAAGTCCTTGATTTTTAAAATGACTTCCCTGGAATATAACTTTTCTTAGATTTGTATTGCTATGGTTATTCCTAACCCTAACCTACAAGTAGACCTGTAATTTGTATTGCTAATTACATACATTTCTGTACTGTTGATACTTTAAGTCAGACCCAGCGCCAGAACAAATCTACAGAGAGGGCATATGATTTTCATGGGCGGCCCGAGATTTTCTTTTGGGGGTGCTGTGGGGTAGCTTGGCGTTTCATAGAGTGTGCTCAAACATTTAGGGTTTCCCATTAATGTACCGGCGCTACAGTTGAATTTTCTACTGCAACACTCCCCACACACACACACACACACACACACACACACACACACACACACACACACACACACACACACACACACACACACACACACACACACACACACACACACACACACACACACACACACACACACACACACACACACACACACACACACACACACACACACACACACACACACACAGTACACCCGCGACTGCTACAATGAAGGCTCGATAATCAGCTCACGGCATATAGGTGTAAGCAGGGGTAAAGTGCTATTTTTTTAAGTGGGGGGTGGACCTAACGTCCTCTAGGGGGGTCCGGGGGCATGCTCCCCTGGGAATATATATTTTTTTAATATTGAAGTTAAAAGCATCAATCTGGTACACGTTGAGGGCAAAATGAAGAGATCTATGGATACATTTCTCAACACCCATTTGAAACAGAACTGTGAACAGATTTTCTATTTCTTTATGGATATTTTACAAATCACTACCCTTTCAAATGTTATTCTTGTTTTACTGTCATATAGTATTTCATACCTGTTTTTCATGTATTACTCTTATATTACTATCTGACATCACATACATTGTAGCATTAAAGTTCACAGTTTGTTTATAATTAAAAAAATTAAAATAATTATTTTTTAAATGTTTATAAATAATAAAAAAACTTGTTTATTGGGGGAGCGCAGGAATGTCAAATGGCGCCGGGTCTGCTTTAAGTACATTTTGCTTATAATACTTCGGCATTTTGACTTAATTGACTGAATTTTGTATTGTATTTTTATATTGATTTATTTTTTAGTTGCTCTCCTCATCGACTCTTCCCTGTAGCTTGAAACGCTTGTCAATGTAATCATTATTTCGCCTTTTTTTTATTGGCTTATTTGTACATATCCACAAATCCCAAATCAGTCTCCCGGACAAGTTCGAGACTTGCTTCACTGGTTTCTTTGAGAGAGATTATTTCATGTTCACATGTATTGATTGAATTTTCTTAGGACAAAAATAACATATTGGACTTTTTAATTTTCTTACTTTTTCTAAAAAGAAGCAGGTCGCCATTTTAGCTTGAATAAGATTCTGAAAAACCAAAGTTATAATATTGTAGTAATGTCATTTTAGGGGAGACTATATCTACAACTAGCTAGCATTTTATCATTGAAATAGTGTGGTGAAGGAACTGTTGTGTCTTTATATTAGCACAAAGCAGACACATGCAAAACATCTCAGATTCTTGGAGTCGATTTAGGCTAGAATTCTCTGGAAACACCAACAACAGGGATCACAACCCTATTTCATACCCAAAAGAAAAAAACGACTGAAAATACGGCAGAAAAAAATGCGTGCATCAAAGGCAAAGCACCTGTCATAATTTCTTGCTGAATTTGTTTGCAGGACACAGACTTTACTCTCTCATACTTCCATTGTGTTCTTAAGTAAATGCCAGCCCTGGTAACTACATGCCTATATAATATAATAACGGCTTCACTAAACAGTACTTTCTCCTCTTTTTCCTCTACTTACCTAAACGTATATCCCATTTCCAAGTGTCAAACCAGCCCATTATCTCACCCTAACCTCACCTCCCTGTACACCAATGGTTCTGATCATCCTTTTTATCAAATTAACCCATATTTTCTATTTCAGTATCCCCTCCTCTGTGACTCAGTAGTGCCCCCTAGCAAGGATGCACGTTACAGGCTCTGATCTCCTTCCTGTCTTTACAGCTGCCCGTCGGAGTGCCTTTAGCTTTTTTCTTCACCATCATGAATCGCTCCTGGATCCCCCCTCCACATGGTTTGGTACAGTCCGTCCAGCTGGTCCACGGCTGCATTCTGCAACCTGCTAGAAAAACGATTTATCAATTTCTGGAGGCATGTATTAGCTTTAAGAATAATGACATAATTATTCCCACTAACCTGGCTGCTCCTCGACCGCTCCGTCTCTTCCCTGTTTACCCCGTGGCCTCATCCTTCCTCCTCCTCCTCTTCCTCCTCTACCCCCCCTCTCCTCCTTCGTTTTAGAATGGCACTTCCTGATTTTGCACTTCTTCCTCTGGATGGTCTCGGGACAAGCGCTGCCCCCTAACTGTGGCTCCAGTTTGATCATACGGGTTCGAATGGTGTGTCCTTTACCGCACGACTTGTTGCACTCGGACCACTCGGACCACTCAGAGACCATGCAGTCCACGGCTGGAGAATCAAAGGAAGACAACAACAGGAAAGGTCAGACAAATAAAAACAAAGGAGGGGCAGATGGTTAAACCTTACTGTGATTAGATCTCTGTGGCATCTATTGATAGGTACACTTAAAATAATTGTTGTCTTATCTGCGTTCAGTGGTGCATTTCCCAAGTTTAACTTTCCTTTTACACCTTAGTGTTTCTCAATGTAAAGGCAGATCATGTTAAGTTCTGTGAGATCAAGTTGATATTAATCGGGTCTTCTGGACAATGTGAGATCACATTGTGTAAACTAAAGCTTATTGTTTGACCATCACTTTGTATGCTAACACTGAACTTACTGTAAGTATTCAGTCTATTCATTTCTATTACATTTATTTTTCTTACCATGAGACTTAAAGTATTCATCATCAAATATTGAATTATTTGAAAAAACTATTTCAATATATATATATATAGACTATAGACTATAGAGACTGGGAATGCAAAGTAAAAAAAACAAAACCTAAGAGCTGCATTTAAAAAAAAACAAACAAGAAAAGCGAAATGGTGCGACTGAAATGGGACAAATTATATACGCAATGAATGTTAAATAACACCTTAAAAACGGTCAGAAACACAACCCAAATCTCAGGAAACAAGCATGTCAGGTTCAAATTAAAGTAAATGCACAAATAATGTCCATTTCCTGTTTTGTTCTTCAGGTACTTACGGCACTCGGGCAGCATGCACTTCTCGCTCTGCTCCAGCTCCTCGCTGCACTCTGCAGGGTCAGACTTCAGCATCCTCTGCCGTGTGCGCAAGCCCCGCCCACACGTCACACTGCACTCCGTCCAGTCAGACCAGGGGGACAGCATGCAGGGGAAGCTGTCTGTCAACACAAGTATTTAAACACATATGCTACAGTTATTAGCAGTTACCACGTTATAGCATTGAACTTGCATAATAAAGCTTGAACCTGTATGTGTTATGGTACTCTACAACAGATATAAAACGATATAAATACTCACGGCATTCTGGCATCATGCATTTCTCCACTTCGGCCACCTCTGTTTTACACATGGACCCGTCAATAGGAGGCATCTTCACCATGCGCTCACGTCTTCTCATGCCCAGGCCACAGGTGGCGCTGCAGGGGTCCCACTCTGCCCACTCAGTCACCACGCAGCTGCTGGGAGCTGTGGAGGAGGGCAACATACCAAAAACACAAAACAAATATTTATCAGTATATCAGTGTTTACGAGATTCCACGACAAGTTTTCGATTGACTGTTAAAGTCAAATCACGAGTCATATCAGATGGGCCATGTTTCACCATATCAGGTCTCACAACTTGGAGACCTGATATGGTCATACATGGAGCGATACATTAATGATTGAAATGTCATTATAGGAAACATGTAAACGATGAGTACATGCAGATGTGGTGCAATGTCTAGTTTGTGTGATTTACGTAGCTCCGTGTTGGTTGCTCTTTAAGGAAGCCAACACACTGTTACAATAGAGTGGTGCAGGAATGAGTTCTGAAACCTGGACATGAGTTAGCATGTTATCACTTCTGATCCATGTATATAAAAACCTGTCTGACAATGAGCTGATTAGATGTTGGCTTGTGTAACCATTAGCCAATCACCAACCCCCCCACAAATATGTATACAAAAGGGATTCAATCTAAGGGTCATCTAAGACTCACAGCATTCATCGTTGACGACACACTTCTCCGTCTCCTCCGTCTGGAGCTGGCAGTTGGAGCCGTCCTCGGGGTACTGTTTCACATATCGCTCCCTGGACCTCATGCCCATCCCACAGGACACACTGCAGGCTGACCAGCTGATCCACTCAGACATCATGCAGGTCGACGGCTCTGTCAATCAGGCGAACAACAACAATATAGCAAGATGCAATACGAAGAACATCCTGACATGATATTGACATGTTTCAGTGTTAAATCCTGATGACAACTAATGCATTGGATCCACTGCTGGAGTTACCATTCATTCCAATGAGTAATATAGGCAAGGCAAGTTTATTTATATATCACCTTTCAACACAAGGACATTCAAGATGCTTTACAAACATGACATACATTCAGACAAAGGCATTTAAAAACAGTCATTACAAATACAATAAAATAAAATAAACATTAAAAGACTGTCAAAGTTTTACCCATAGTCGTACCTAGTAGCCCACTATAAAATAGTCGTACCTTGTATCCTACTATAAAGCTCACAATAGTTTTAGTAAAACTAAGAAAATGTACCCTATAGTCCTCCAACTATAAGATCCTTTAGTTTTTTCGGAAACTAATAAAACTCGCCTCTAGTTTGACCCACAAACCATTTAAAAGTACTTTAGCTAAGTTTACCTGTGTCTTTCTAGGACTTTTTTGGTATGTATATATATATATATATATATATATGTGTATATATCTATGGTATAGATATATACACAGGCAAGCTTTGGTAAAATGTTTTTGTCTGCCACTGCAACAAGTTGGTAGACTGTAAGTAATACTGATGTATATTAGACAGACTCGTGCCACTGTGGTTCCGTCACATGAGGAAACGACACTATTTGTGAAAGGGAAAAGCATAAGCTTATCCTAGTATTCTCCAGCAACATTTAAATGAGCATGTAGCATTTCCAGTCAACCTTACAACCTAACTCTAATAATTGTGAATGATTAAACCTGTGTTTTATTATTGGGAAAGGGAGAAATCTTAACATTCATTTCAGCCTGCAGGTTGCAGCAGTGTTTTAACGACATGTCTTTAATGATACTACTTAAGGTAGATATGTGTATTACTTAAGCAGCTGTGATTGAAGTTGGCTGTGTTTATACAGTGCCAACCATAATGCAATCTGTCACTGTACGATGTTCTACCTGGTGCAAGCTGTCATTTATATTAAATGTGGATTCACTCATAATTATACTCTTTACTATGGTAGTTTCTATTATGCTGGATCATGATATATTTGATGTTTCCCAACATGTCTGGAAAAGGACACTTTTTTTTATAACCATAAATTGACATGGCAGTTCTATTTGTTCCCTATGCGCATACAGTATAATTTAATGTTAGGCTTCTTGGTGAGAAATACTTCCACCTGCCAACAGAAGATGTCACCAACCAGCTGAGCTACAGCTTCTCACAAGTCTTACAAAGGCACAATACATTTGAATCATTACTCCATGAATATACACACAATTTAATAATAAATCTTTTTAACCAGTATGTTTTTAATTTTTTCTTAATTTTCTCTTTATTTGCATGTATTTGTTTTTCTAAAATCTATTTGTTTTTTCATAAATGTCAGAATTTCTAAATGTGTTTTGATGTATTAATTCATTTCTGTTTATGTGTATTAATGTGGTAGCAGTTAACACACTAAAAACTTAAGCATACAATTACATAAATAAATATACATGGAAATAAATGCATATAATTATCTTATTATTATTATTATTTAATTGAATTGTTTCTGTTTGTTTGCTCTGTTCATTGAAATACTTAAACATGTATTACTGTAGGAAGAGTTTGTCCATAACATGAGTAATGGGCAGCTGTGGCACCGGGGGACCAATGGGCATCTCTCATCAGGGTCAGTGGTTCAATCGCTGCATTCAATATGTCAAAGTGTCTATTGGCAAGGCACTGAACCTGCAATGTCCCCATTAGGCATGTCTACGATTTAGACATGTATGTTAGTTGCTTGGATACAAGAGTCAGATAAATGAGAATAAATGTATTGAATGCGGGGGTCGTCCATACATTCGGAGGACCATGTTGTTATAGAAAAGATTGTGAGGACACCCATGTGAAAAAATAAAATTGGATGACAAGAAAACGTCGTCTCAAAGTTGAAGGTGCAATTTTCAAAGAGCTCTTTCTCAGAAACTGCTTCAACCATCTTTTAATGAGGCGCATTGCCCGAGGGTCCGTCACACTCAGGGGGGGGAAGTCAATAGCTTGTGTCAGCTATACAACGAGCTGCTGCTTCTGTGACTAGGCTCCACTCTGTACTCGATCACTATTAGCACGCATGCCCCTTCAAGATCTGCCCATTCCTCACGTATAGAGTCGCTACACGAGCTTAATAGTCCTGTCTGTCACTGCGGTCCCCATGACGCCCCTCTTCTGAAGATGGAGCAGATAGTATTCAGATGCTGTCAAGAAGAGGCCATTATGGGAGAACTGGACTTCTAGATAAGTTA